>NC_138205.1:1872045-1877582 GCF_964194415.1 Vipera berus | reverse complement strand
TCTCCCCCTCTTCCCCCTCCTCCTCCTCCTCCTCCCCTCCGCAGCCGGGGCGGGGCGCGGGGCGGGGCGCGGGCGGTGACGTCAGAGGGGGCGGGGCGTCGGGCGGGCGAGACGGCGCTGGCTTCTCCCGGGCCAGGCGGGCGGGCGGGCGGGCGGCGGAGGCGGCGGCGGCGGCAGCATGCGAGGCGCTGGCGGGGCGATCCGCCTCCATCTTGCGCTGCCCCCGGACGGCCGGCTCGGAGGCGGCCAGGTAGGCGACCCCCCCCCGCGGCCCGGCTGGGGTCCCGGCTGCGGAGCCTCTGGGGGGGAAGGGCGGCCGGGAAGTCGCTCCGTCCGGAGGGCGGCCATTGGGGGGGGGTCGTGGAAGAGTTGCCCCCCCCCGATTTCCTTTCTTTCCTTTCCTTTCCCTCCCTCTCCTTCTTCCCTTCCTTTCTTCCCTCCTCATCCTCCCTCCCTCCCTCCCTCTCTTTCCTTCCTTCCTTTCCTCCCCCTCCCTCCCTCCCTTCCTTTCCCTCCTTCCCTCCTTCCTTTTCTTTTATCTCCTTCCTTCCTCCCTCCCTCCCTCCCCTCCCTTCCTTCCCTCTTTCCCTCCTTCCATCCTTCCTTCTCCCTCCCCTTCCTTCCTTCCCACCTTCCTTCCCTCTTCCTACTTTTCTTCTCTTCCCTCTTCCCTTCCTTCCTCCCCCTACTCCCCCTTCCCCTTCCTTCCTTCCTTCCTTTTCTTTTATCTCCTTCCTTCCTCCCTCCCTCCCTCTCTTTCCTTCCTACTTCCCTTCCTTCCTTCCCTCTTTCCCTCCTTCCTTCTCCCCTCCCCTTCATTCCTTCCTTCCCTCTTCCTACTTTTCTTCTCTTTCCTTCCCCATTCCCCCTTCCTTCCTTCCTTTTCTTTTATCTCCTTCCTTCCTCCCTCCCTCCCTCTCTTTCCTTCCTACTTCCCTTCCTTCCTTCCCTCTTTCCCTCCTTCCTTCTCCCCTCCCCTTCATTCCTTCCTTCCCTCTTCCTTCCTACTTTTCTTCTCTTTCCTTCCCCATTCCCCCTTCCTTCCTTCCTGCCCTTTTATCTCCTTCCTTCCTCCCTCCCTCCCTCTTTCCTTCCTACTTCCCTTCCCTCTTTCCCTCCTTCCTTCTCCCCTCCCCTTCCTTCCTTCCTTCCTACTTTTCTTCTCTTTCCTTCCCCATTCCCCCTTCCTTCCTTCCTTCCTTCCTTCCTTCCTTCCTTCCTTCCTTCTCTTTTATCTCCTTCCTTCCTTCCTCCCTCCCTCTTTCCTTCCTACTTCCCTTCCCTCTTTCCCTCCTTCCTTCTCCCCTCCCCTTCATTCCTTCCTTCCTACTTTTCTCCTCTTTCCTTCCCCATTCCCCCTTCCTTCCTTCCTTCCTTCCTTCCTTCCTTCCTTCTCTTTTATCTCCTTCCTTCCTTCCTTCCTCCCTCCCTCCCTCTCTTCCCTTTGTTTTTCTGCCCCAAAGAACCCCCAAGTTGAAACCTCCCATTGCTGGGTCTCATCTTCTCAAAATCATAACTCCCCCTCCCCCCCCCAAAAAAAATATCTCCGGTACCCCCCTCCCCCGCTCTCTGCCCACCTCACAGGTCACCCTCCCCCCCCCGCGGGCGCCCTCTTCCTCTGCCCCCCATGGGCAGCAGTTTAGGCAGGCACAACACCCACCCGGTGAGGAGGGGGCTGCAGCTGGCTGTCCAGCCGTGCCCGGGACAGGGGGGGGGAAACCGGCAGTCCCCCCTCCCCGCTGGCCTTGCAACCTCTGACCTGCTCGAGGGGGGGGCAAGGAAAGACTTTTGCTTCCCACAGGTGGGGTTGCCAGGAAGCCCCTTGAGTGTGTGTGTGTGTGTGTGTGTGTGTGTGTGTGTGTCAAGAGGAACCCCCCCCCTCACATATGTCCTACTCTTTCGCCCCCCCCCACACACACTCCCTTGACCACGTCTGCAGTTTTGTTTCCTGTCCAGGCCCTGCGTCTGTTTGGTCATCCAGCTCGGCCGGCCGTGGTGGGCAGAGGGGGGGGGGCGAAAGAGGAAAAAACCAAAAATGGCTTTATATTTTTGCAACCGAATGCGGCCCAGGTTTGGAGACAGGGGTGGGGGACCTTTATTTGCAAGCTTTCAAGCCGGGGAGGGGGGGGGGTTTGTTTCTATACACACACACACAGACAGACAGACACAGAGAGAGATGCGCACGTTGTGGGATAGATTCCCCTTCGCCCGGCCATCTTTTCCCAGCCCAGGAATAACCCTGCAGCGTCTTGTTTTCGTGCAACGGTCCTCCTCCTTCGTCCAGTCCTCCTCCTCCTTCCTCCTTCCTCCTCCTCCTCCTCCTCCTCCTCCTTCCTCCTTCCTCCTTCCTCTCTTCTCTCCGCAGTTTGCAACTGCCTTCAGCTGCTTCCAATTTTGCTGCATGCTCTAAATTTCCTCGCTTTCTCACACAGAAAAGCCCCGAAGGGGGAAAGAGGGGGGTGAAAAAATATTTGATAGCCACACCTCCTCTCTCTAATTTTTCCTTTCTGCATTTCCTGGCACTTTTTTTTTTGATCTACCGTCTGCTAGGCCTTAAAAATATCTATCTTTATCTATCTATCTATCTATCTATCTATCTATCTATCTATCTATCTATCTATCATCTATCTTATCATCTATCTATCATCTATCTATCTATCTATCTATCATCTATCTATCTATCCATCCTTCCATCCATCTATCTATCTACCTACCTACCTACCTACCTATCTTATCTATCTATCTATCTATCTATCTATCTATCTATCTATCTATCTATCTATCTATCTATCTATCTATCTATCATCTATCTATCTATCCATCCTTCCATCCATCTATCTATCTACCTACCTACCTACCTACCTATCTTATCTATCTATCTATCTATCTATCTATCTATCTATCTATCTATCTATCTATCTATCTATCTATCTATCTATCTATCTATCTATCTATCTATCTATCTATCTATCTATCTATCATGTCTATCTATCTATCTATCTATCTATCTATCTATCTATCTATCTATCTATCTATCTATCTATCTATCTATCTATCTATCTATCTATCATCTATCTATCCATCTACAGTCTTCCCAAGCCCCATTTCCCTTCCCCTTCCTCTTTCTTTCTTTTGTTTATTTTCTTTTTTTCCTTTCTTTTCTTTTGTGTCTCCCCCCCCCCTACTTTCCTGGCCTTCCTTGCTTATTTTTCACACCTTCCCCGGGCCTGTTGTGTTAATCTGCGAAAGCCCTTTACGCAAACATCCCAGCACACCCATCCCCGGAGGCAGTTGCAAATGCGAGGCTTGCAGTGTGTGGGGGGGGGGGGCGGTTGTCAGTGTGGATGTGGCGAGCGGGAACACAACTGTCACGGATACGAAAGCTGTTGTTGTTTTCCTGTCTCCGAAGGCTTGTTTCCGGTTTTTTCTCTAAACAGGGCTGCGGGGGGGGGGAAGGGGGAGGGAGAGGAGAAACGTGTTTCGTCGCACAACTTGGGGGGAAGGTGTGAGTTCAGGTAATCCTCGTTTTTTTGTGGCCACGACAGAGCGCGCAACACTTGTGTGGCTAGGCGAGAAAGTTCAGTGGCTTTTGGTTCGTGCGACGATTTTTTCCTGCCACGGTCCTTAACGGAATCACTGCGGTTGTTAAGTGAGTCGCACCACTGTTAAGTGGCTTTCCCCATGGACTTGGCTTGTGAGAAGGTCACAAAAGGGGATCATAAGACACACACACACACACACACCGGGATGCTGCAACAGTCATAAATACATGCCAGTTTCCAAGCATTTGAATTTGGATCACGTAACCATGCCCTGGGGGGGGGGGGGAGATGCTACAAAGGTTGTCACTCTGGAAAACGGCCCCCGGTCGCCTTTTTTCCGTCGTCCGTCGTCACTTTGAATGTTTGTAAAACGAGGACTTCAAACCTGTGGGCTGGTGCTGTCACGCACCAGTTTGGGAACTTGGAATTCGCGTGCGGTTTATTTTATTATTATTTTTTTGGTCGCCGCGATATTGGAAAAAAAGACGTCGCGAAGACGGGGAGGGGTGCGTCGAGGCGTTGTGCGTTGGAGAGGATGTTGTGTTTCTCCCCCCCCCCTCCCCAGGTGTGCGAAGGCAGAAGGGGCTTCTCTACACTTTGAGGCTACTTTGAACGGCAACGTGGCACCGCCTCTTTGCACAGCAGCGGGAGAAAGATGGCTAGGGTGTGTTTCTTGGGTTTTGCAAAACGGTCCTCCAGTTTGTGGGGTTGCGCTGGACTTTGCAACTGTGTGTGTGTGTGTGTTAATTTAACACACATTCCTCTCCCCTGAATCGGATGCAGTTTGTGGAAACTCTGGTGCACTCCGCACAAAAGCCGCCTTGCCTTTCGGTTTGCCCGCAGCCAGAACTCCCGGTTGGGAGAATTGCACATCTGGCACCAATCCATCCAGATGTGTGGGCATCAGGCCCCACAGACCCGGGGACCCCTGGCACGCGCGGGGTGCCAACGCCAAACTTAACCAGCAGCGACCCACTTTCAAGAGATGTGGCGAGGCGCAATACACGCCGGTAGATCCGGCGTTCTCTCCCAAACGCAAACAGCTGGAAGCTTTCAACATACACAAACTGCCAAACCAGAAATAGGACAATGTTGTGTTGTCCTTGACTTACAACCGTTGGTTTAGCGGCTGTTGGGAGTTACAAGGGCACAGGAAAAAGCAACTTATTTTTCCACACTTCACAACGGTCGCAGCATTCCCCCAAGGTCACGGGATTGAAATTCGGAGGCTGGGCAACTGACTCATATTTACGATGGTGGCAGCGTCCCGTGTGTGTGTGTGTGTGTCTGTCTGTCTGTCACACGATCCCCTTTTTTTGTGACCTGAAGCCAGATTCGCTTAAAGACCGTGTGACTCACTTAACAGCTGCAGTGATTCGCTTAACGATCGTAAAATGGGGCAAAACTCACTTAAGAAATGTCTCACTTAGCAACAGAAATTACGATTGCGATCGTAAGTCGAGGACTACCTGTGTAGCCGAGGGGAGTCTGTCCCCTCTTAATAATAATAATAATAATAATAATATAATAATAATAATAATAATAATAATAATAATAATAATAATAATAATAATAATAATAACAACAACAACAATAATATAGTGATGATGTTGGAAGGGATCTTGGAGGTCATCTAGTCCAACCCCCAGCTCTTCCTCTAGTAATTGCTGAATCCTTTTGGTCTTCCGTCCAAAATCTGAAGGGGATTTCCTATCTCGTTTCCTACAGGTGGTCCTCAACTTACGACGGAGCCCAAAAAAGGTCCGCTTGTAAGCAAGACCGTCGTTATATGAGTACCCCCGCCCCCGTTTTATGACCCCTCTTGCCACCGTTGTGAAGCAAATCACCGCAGTCGCGAAGTGAGTCAGTCGCAAAAGGGGATCACTCGATCCCGGGACGCCGAGTCAGTTGCCGAGCGTCTGGATTTTGATCACGCGACCGCGACGGTCGTAAGTAGCAAATAGGGTCCTTTTTCCAGCGCCGTTCAAATGGTCG
>NC_138205.1:1827045-1867045 GCF_964194415.1 Vipera berus | reverse complement strand
AGGGTTTGGGACGTAAAGCAGAGAATTGCGTTCAGATACCCTTCAGATTCGCAGAAAAGCAAATTTTCTCTCTGCATCTGGTGGGGTTTTTTTTTTTGCCCTGTGCCTGCCCCCTGTGACAGTTGAAAGGGACCTTGGAGGTCTTCTAGTCCCACCCCCTGCGTGCGCAGGAAGCCCTACACAGCTGCTCCTTGACTTATGACCGCAGCTGAGCCCAAAGTTTCCGTTGTTCAGTGAGACATTTGTTAAGTGCTGTTGCTAAGTTGTTGTGAATTGAATCTGGCTTGCCCAGCCACTTTGCTCGCCAAAAGGGATTGTGTGACCTTGGGGACGCAGCCACGGTCGTAAGTATGAGTCAGCTGTCAAGAATTTTGATCCCTCGACCAGCAACGGTCGTAAGTGTGAAGAAGGGCCATCAGTCATTTTTTGTGTCAGTGCCATTGTGACTTTGTAAGTGAGCTGTTGTAAATTCTAGGGCTCCCTGGGCCAAATGGCTGTCCATTCTCTTCTTAAAAACTGTGGCAAGCGGTTCCACTGGCTAATTGTGCTAACTGTCAGGAAGTTTCTCCTTAATTCCAGGTTGCTTCTCTCCTTGATGAGTTTCCATCCGTTGCTTCTTGTCCCGCCTTCGGGCACTTTGGAGGATAGGTGGAACCCCCCCTCTTCTTTGGGGCAGCCCCCCCCAAATACTGGAAGGCTGCTATCACATCCCCCCCCTAGTCTTTCTCTTCCTTACAGTAGACTAACAGAATCACAGGATTGGAAGGGGCCTTGGAGGTCATCTAGTCCACAACCCCCCTGCTCCAGCAGGAGACCCTACACCGTTTCAGACAAACGGCTGTCCAGTCTCTTCTTAAAAACTTCCAGTGTTGGAGCACCCGCAGCCTCTGGTGGCAAGCAGTTCCCCAGGTTAATTGTCCTCACTGTTAAAGAGGTTTCTCCTTCATGAGTTTCTCTCCTTGATGAGTTTCCACCCGTTGCTTCTTGTCCGGCCTTCAGGTGGCTTTGGAGGATAAGGTGGGGGAAACACCCCCCCCTCACCAATCCCTTTTTCTCTTTCCCCCCCATGATTTTTGCTCTGTGGCTGCCCCTCCCCTCTCGATTCCCTGCTCTTCTTTTTCAGGACTTCGTTCCGTGCGAAGCCCGAGCGCCTGAACGCCGTTGAGACTCGCACGCAGAGCTGCCCAATTGAGCAACGCCCCCCCCCACGCCCCCCGTTTGACCCACATTTTCACATTCCTTTTCTTTCTAACGGACCTGAATCGCTTTTTTCCTTCCGTTATATCCGCCTCCTCGCTTCGATTTCGTAGTCCTCGGCTTACGGCCGCAACCCAGCCCGACATTCCTCTCGCTACGTTCAGACACACGTTCTGTGTCGGACCCTGTTTCACGACCTTCCTTGCCCCCGTTCGTTAAGTGAATCGCAGCAAGTGAGCCCGGTCGTTACCAATGGATCTGGGTTCCCCGCTGCCTCGGCTTGGCAGAAGGGGATCGCTGGACTGAGGCACCCCTGCGACCGTCGTAAATATGTGTCAATTGCTGAGCGTCTGAATTTTGATCCCACAAGCGGTGTGTGTGTGCGCGCGCGCGTGTACGCGCGTGCTGCAACGGTCATAAGTGGAAAAGCCACCGTTGGTCGCTGTTTTCAGTCTGGTTGTAACTTTGGAACAGTCACTAAATGAGCTGTCGTAAGTCGAGGCACACTCCTGTTGGGTCAGGAGAGGCTGCGTCACAACCTTTGTTTACACAAACCAGAAACTCCGTGTTCAGACACGGATCCGTGGAGATCCGGGCTCAGCCAAGTGATGCTGGGTGGAACGGAGCAGGCAGGAGGAATTTTGCGGCCGTGGTCTCGCCTTGGCAGTTTGCAAGGGAAGCCCCCTCCTCAATTTCCCACCCGCCTTTGCTGGGTTTTTCTCCTGCCGAACCTGCTAGGTGAATGGCAGCGTGATCCAGTCGGTCTCTGGAAACAGAGAATCCAGTTTCTGTTGTGGCTGGGGGTGGGGTGGGGGGGTAGCTTGAGATGGGAAAGCAAAAAGAAAGTTAATAATAATAACAGCAGCAGCAACAGCAACAACAACAATAATAATAGAGTTGGGAGGTACCTTGGAGGTCATCTAGTCCAACCCCCTGCTCAGACAGGAAACCCTATTCCATTTCAGACAAATAGTGGTCCAATCTCTTTTTAAAAACTTCCAGTGTTGTAGGAGGGAGGGAGGGAAGGAAGGAAGGAAGGAAAAAGGAATAAAAGAATAAAAGAAAAAAGTTGGAAGGGACCTTGGAGGTCTTCTAGTCCAACCCCCTGCTCAGGCAGGAAACCCTATCCCATTTCAAGAGAAGGGACAACCACTTGTCTGAAAGGGTACAGGGTCTCCTGCTTGAGAAGGGGGTTGGACTAGAAGACCTCTAAGGTCCCTCCCAACTCTTTTATCCTGTTATTCCTCCTCCTCAAGAAGAGATTGGACAGCCCCTTCTCTGAAATGGAACAGGGTCTCCTGCCCGGGCAGGGGGTTGGACTAGAAGACCTCCAGGGTCCCTTCCAGCTCTGTTACTGAAAGGCGAGAGGAGGGTGGCCAATCGTGCCCTTTGGGGAGGAAGAGCATTCTCAAGTTACGTGTTTCCAGGTTTCCTAGTGGCTTGAAAGCTTGTGGTGTGAATTGTGGGCATAGATGGGAGAAATCCTAATAATTATTTTTAGGGCTTCACAGCTGGCATTTCATGGCTCCTGTGCTTGCGAATCCGGTGGCATTCCTCGCTAAGGTTTCGGGGAAGGAGGTTAGAAAATAGGTTATTTTTTTTCTTTCCTATTTTTAAGCGGCGCTCCGACGCTATTGAAACAAAGGCTTTCTCAAGCTTGGCAACTTGACGATGGGCGGACAGCTGGCTGGGGAATTCTGGGAGTTGAAGTCCGCCCATCCTCAAGTTGTCAAGCTTGAGGGGAAAAAACTGCTTTAACTACTTTAAAACAAAAACGAAAACAACCAAAGCGAGAATCATATCTTACTTTTAACTTTAGTCTGAATCCCAGCAAAGCTTCTCACGAAATAAACCCCGGCATTTGCAAATGTTTTTTTTTTTAAAACAGGGACACCTAATCAATGCGGTTCTTTGTTGCTTCGAACAGTGTGTGTGTGTGTGTGTGTATGTAAACACAACTCGCAATCTTCCCCCAAAACATCCTTGGTGAATTTTTCAGGAATTTGCCCTCCTCAAAGCCTATCAGTTCTCTTTGTCCAAACACCCAACAGATGTTTTTCCAAGGTGTTGCTTAATGAGGAATATAATTTTTTAAGCGAAGCCCTTTCCTGGAGGGTGGAAGTTTCCTATGCTTTTTTATTTTATTTTATTTTTCATGTCTCCCCCGAGGCCAGTTTTTATAAGTCGTATATTCTGGGCTGTAGCATCCCTTTATTACTTTATTACTTGGGTAGCTTGGGCCCTGTCTCTTGCAAAGATTTAAGGGTAAACACCAAGCTTGCAAAGATTTCTCCTGCTACAAAACCTCTCCCGGAGGACCACCACCACCTTTAAGCTCCCGAATTTGGCCAGGTAGCACAGAGGACCCCAGTCAGATGGGAAACTGTGGCTGTTTTGGCTGTTATTTGACCTCGACTTGTCCCTGAGAACGGAGGGAGAAGCTTTTGCAAAAAAAAAAAAAAGCAAAACAAGTCAAGCCGGAGATAGTTTTACAAAAACAAGGAAGCAAGCAAGCAACTGGTCGGACTCTGGACAAAATGCAGATTATTTCGGGTTGTTTTTTTTTTTATTGTCGAAGGGAGGCGGGAGGGATGCTCAGAACTGGGGATGGTTTAAATTTGGAGTAAGACGGTGCCTCTTTATCTGTCTGACTATTTCTGTCGAGCAATATATCATCTATCTATAATCTAGCTGGTTAAGTAGCTATTTATCTCTGTGTCTATGTACCTTTTATCTCTGTCTATTATCTGTTATCTCTCTACCTATTATCTATTATCTATCTGTCTCTGTCTTTCTATAATCTATACCTATCTATCTCTATTATCTGTCTGTCTCTGTCTTTCTATGTCTCTCTTATCTGTCTTTCTATAATCTATCTCTTATCTGTCTGTCTCTTGTCTTTCTATAATCAATCTATATCCATCTATTATCTGTCTTTCTATAATCTATATCTCTATCTATCTCTCCCTATATCTATTATCTGTTTTTCTATAATCTGTCTATCTATCATCTATCTATCTATCTATCTATCTATCTATCTATCTATCTATCTATCTATCTATCTATCTATTATCTATTTCTTTCTATAATCTATCTCTTATCTGTCTCTTGTCTTTCTATAATCAATCTATATCTATCTATTATCTGTCTTTCTATAATCTATCTCTATCTCTATCTCTCCCTATATCTCTATTATCTGTCTCTGTTTTTCTATAATCTATCATCTATCTATCAATCTATCTATGTCTTTCTTTATTATCTATCTATTTCTTTCTTTATCATCTATCTCTCCCTATCGCTATTATCTAGCTATACCTCCCTATCTGTCAATATCTGTTATCTATCTATCTGTGTCTGTCTGTCTATCATCTCTATGATATATATTATCTTTCTCTGTCTATATCTCTGTCTATGTCTATATCCTTCATTTATATCCTTTATTATCTATATCTTATCTATTGCTGTCTGTCTATATTTCTATGTATCATTTCTATCTTTGTCTGTCTCTCTTCCAGCTCTTTGTGTCTATTATCTATCCATCTATCTGTGTCTTGACTATCTTTCAGTCTGTCTGTCTATCTGTCTGTGTCCGTGTGTCTCTGTGCTGTCTGGAGTCTCTTAGATTAATTCGCTGCCCGTCTCCTCCCGGGAGTCTGGGCGGTTGACAATAAAGCAATATTTTCTTTTCTTCCGCAGTGGGTCCAGCTCAGCCCCATTGGGAGAAAGCAGCATGAGGAGCAGCGGGTGCCCAGAACCCCACTAGGTCTGCTCAGCTCGTCTAGGTAAGGCAACGTCCATCCCTCGGACATTCTTCCGGCTCTTGCAGAGTTCTCCTCTGGGCAGTGGGGAAGGCCTCGGCTGCCTGGTGAGTCAGGACGGCCATTCCCCAGATCCCCCTCCAGCGTGGACCTCCAAGCGGGAGTCCCAGATCTACATCTTGCAAGGGCATCCCTTGGCAAGGTCTGGTCTAGCCTGCACCGTCTCTATGGAAAGGCTGCCCGGTTCCAGGTGGGTTTCCTGTTCCGATCGCCATAGCAACCAGGCCTGTATCTAGGCCAGCCACTCTTTCTCCATGGCGACGGTGCCACGATGTAGGCCGGACCCCACATTGAGCCCTTGACAACCAATGTCTGCTTGGGAGGCCTCAATTTACGGGCTGTTTTTTCCCTCTTGCCCACCTCCCACCCCCACCCCCCCTTTTTTTAAAAAAAGTTTCTCAGCGTCTTTCACAATAGTTTTGCTCAAATCGTCTTGATCGAGTTTCCCACTTTTTTGGAAAAAAAATGAGAAGTTTCACCTTTTCACCGGTTTAGGCCGGCTTGGAAGGAGGCTAGGCCTGCCTCCGGTTGCCGTGGCAACATCGAGGCAGCCAGGCTTTGGACCTCTCTCCCTGCCGGAGGGACTACAACTCCCAGCATTCCCAGTCAGAGAATGGGGCGAGAGCTATGTAACCCAGCCATCTGAAGAACCCCCCACGTCGGAGTCCAGCGAGGCTGATGATGGCTTGCCAAGTTGGCTTATCTCAGTCACTGTTGGCATTTCGAACTGGCCTTCCTCCACTGAGGACGGGGATGGGACAGAGAGGGCCCAACAGAGTCTCCGCTGAGCTTTGGCTCGGGTTTCCATAATGGGGATGGCTCTGGAGGATTTTGGCGAGGAGACCTTTGGGGTCTCCAAACGTGGCGACTTTAAGACTTGTGGATTTCAACTCCCACAGTTCCCCAGCCGGCACACACATTTTGGCCCCGCTTTGTTGTTGTTAGTTGCGAAGTCGTGTCCGACCCATCGCGACCCTATGGACAATGTTCCTCCAGGCCTTCCTGTCCTCTACCATCTTCTGGAGTCCATCTAGGCTCACGCCTACTGCTTCAGTGACTCCATCCAGCCACCTCATTCTCTGTCGTCCCCTTCTTCTATTGCCCTCAATTTTTCCCAGCATTAGGCTCTTCTCCAGTGAGTCCTTCTTTCTCATTAGGTGGCCAAAGTATTTCAGTTTTAGCTTCAGGATCTGGCCTTCTAAAGAGCAGTCAGGGTTGATCTCCTCTAGGACTGACCGGTTTGATCGCCTTGCAGTCCAAGGAACTCGCAGGAGTCTTCTCCAGCACCATAGTTCAAAGGCTTCAATTCTTTGGCGCTCAGCCTTTCTTATGGTCCAGCTTTCACTGCCATACATTGCAACTGGGAAGACCATAGCCTTGACTATATGCACTTTTGTTGACAGGGTGATGTCTCTGCTTTTTAGTGTGCTGTCTAGATTTGCCCTGTCTTTCCTCCCAAGGAGCAAGCGTCTTTTAATTTCTTGGCTACAGTCCCCATCTGCGGTGATCTTGGAGCCCAGGAAAATAAAATCTGTCACTACCTCCATTTCTTCCCCATCTATTTGCCAGGAATTGAGAGGGCCAGATGCCATGATCTTGGTTTTCTTAATGTTTAGTTTCAACCCAAGTTTTGCACTCTCCTTCTTTACCCGCAACAAGAGGCTCTTTAGTTCTTCTTCACTTTCTGCCCCGCTTACTCTCTTATAATCCCTTCCTCTCCAATCTCTCCATTTTAAGGAGGGAAAAAAACCAAAAAAACCCAGATATGGCTGGCTGGGGAATTCTGGGAGTTGAAGTCCACCAGACATAAAGTCGCCATGTTTGGAGACACCCCCCCCCCAAAGGTCTAAAACCAGGGGTGTCAAACTGCTGGCCTACAGGCCGGATGCGTCACGTCGAAACCACGCCCGCCCCGTTGCCGGCAATAGGGGAAAAGTTGCGACACGGATTCACGTAACAGCGGTGTCACTAACTGAAACCCTGCAGTGATTCGCTTAACAGCTGTGGCAGGAAAGGTCCTACAATGGGGCAAAACTCACATAACAATTTTATCTCAGTAATTTTGGATCCTGCCGGCGAGCATTAGGGTCATTAGGGGCTCCCATCACCCTTTTTGAATCCTATTGGCCAAAAGCTTTTTGCAAGCGGCTTCTCTCTCTCTGTCGGGCTGTCTCTGTGTCCATTTTTCAGATGGGGAAAACTGAGGCAGGACCTGAGAAGCTTCATTTGAGGGCACAGCCTCCCTCGCCGGCTCAGGCCCGCCACCCGCAATCAGCCTGACACGAAAGCCAATTCTCCTAATTGGATTCTTTCCCATTGCAGCAGCAGCAGCAGCGCAGAATCGAAATCTTTATTTATCTTTCCTTCGAGTTTACTCGGGAGCGAGATAAATGGAATTTCCTGAGGATGGTTGCTTCAAGCCACGGAGGCAGGTTTGGCCAAGGTGGATCGATAGGGCTAAGACACCGTTTGGTGCCCGTGCAGGCGAGGGAGCAGATTTTTAAAGGGCGGGAATTACCTGGCAGCGTTCTTAAGAACCTGTTTATTTTACTTAATTTTTTTTTTACTTATCAAAGCTGAATCCTGCCCACCTTGCCAAAGGCAATTTTGCATTGCTATATTGCTGTGTCTGCTGCCTGCAAGTTTCCCCAGGGTGAAGAAAGCAACAGTCTCTCGAAATTAGAAAAAAGTGTGATATTTTTTATTTTGAGAGGTCCAAATTCAGGTTTCTCTCTTTTGAATCTCCTCTCTCTCTCTCTCTCTCTCTCTCTCTCTCTCTCTCTCTCTTTCTCTTTCTTTTTCCCTCTCTTTTTTCTTTTTCTCTCGTTTCCTCTCTCTGTCTCTCTCTTTTTCTCTCTCTCTTTCTCTGCATCTCTCTCTTTTTCTCTTTCACCTTTTCCCTTTCGGTCTCTTTCCATTTTTTTCTCTTTCTCTCTCTCTCTTTCTCTGTCTCTCTCTTTTTCTTTTTCCCTCTATCTTTTTCTCATTCCCTCTCTCTCTCTCTCTTTTTGTCTCTCTTTCGATCATTCTCTTTTTCTGTTTTTCTCTGCGTCTCTTCTCTTTTTCTGTCTCTCTTTCTCTTTCCATTTCTTTCTCTTTTCTTTTTTCTCTCTCTGTCTTTTTCTTCTCTCTCATTCCCCCCCTCTCTCTTTCTATCATTCTCTTTCTCCGTTTCTTTCTCTGCGTCTCTTTCTCTTCTCTCTTTTTCTGTCTCTCTTTCTCCCATTCCATTTCTCTCTCTCTCTCTCTCTCTCTCTCTCTCTCTCTCTCTCTCTCTCTCTCTCTTTCTTTTTCCCTCTCTTTTTTCATTGCCCTAGCAATGTCCTGCTTCTGGCTTTGCAATTCGTTTTCCATGTTGGTGCAACAATCCGCTGCTGTTCTTCCCCCAGTCTCTCTCTCTCTTCCCCCCCCCATCCCTGTTGCCGCTCCCCATCCAATCTGCTGACATCAGCCTCCGTGACTCACAAGCATCCGAGCCCTATTAAAAAAAAATCCACTCAGCTCCTCTGCTTTTCTTTTTTTTAATCGGCTTGGGCGACGTGCCATTCCTCAACGCGCTCTCCCTGCCCGATCCCACCACCTCTGCCCGCAGCTAGCAGCCAAAATGGGATCCCTTTTTTTTTTTTTTGCTGGCCTCGAGTGCCTTTGCACACACGTGCAAAAAGGGGATTGGTGCATTTTTTTCATTTTTATTTATTTATTTTGTTCTCCCCCTCCCGTTCCCTGCAATGGTTTCCCCCCTTCTCATCCGTTTTGTAAAATGCGGGTGGATGAAGTCTGCGGTGTGTGAAAAAGAAAAAAGGGGGGGGGGAACGGGAGTCTTTCAGATATACGTACAAGACCGAGGGTGTCCTTGGTGCTCTCTGAGCTGGGTGGGTTTCCCCCCCCCCACAGACGTTTCATGACCCAACTAGGCAACGTCATGAGTGCTAGAAGGGAGGGGGGGGTCTGCAGAGAGGAGGAGGTCCTGAGGGAGCTTTAGTTGTTTCCTTGCAGACATTTCATGACCTAACTAGGCCAGGGGTCCCCAACCCCCAGGTCTGTGGACCTGTGGACCGGTACCGGGCCAGCAAACGGTCCGCACAAACAAGCAAAGCCCCATCCACGGGATGCGGGCAGCACAACAAAACCAGGCTCCCTCCGGTCGGCGGACAAACCTCCCTCCACGGAACCGGGGGTCTCTGGTGCCCAAAAGGTTGAGGACCTCTGAAGTAGGCTACATCATCAGTGCTAGAAGGGAGGGGGTTTGGGGTAGGGAGGAGGAGGAGGAGGAGGAGGGGGGAAATGTGGGGTCCTATGACTCTCTGAGCTTGGTTATTTTCTTGCAGACATTTCATGAGCTGACTAGGTAATGAACTCAGGCACCAATGACGTTACCTGCTTTGGTAATGAAACGTCTACAAGAACACAACCCAACTCAGCGAAGGACCCCACATTTCGCCGGCCTCCTCCTCCTCCTCCTCCTTCTCTTCCTCCCCCTCTATCTTCTCCTCTTCCTCCTCCTCCTCCTATTGTCACTGAGTTGGGTGGTGGGAGCACAAAGGGAGGCTCAGCCAATCTCAATGTATACATGGTTGTACTTTGACAATAAAGGTTCATTCATTCCTCCACTCCTCCTCCTCCTCCTCCTCGCATTGATGTTACCCAGTTGGGTCATGAAACGTCTGCAACGAAACCACCCAGCTCAGAGAGCAGGCTGGCCCCTTCATTTCAACCTTGAACCACAAACGTTCTCTCTTATTGGTAGTAGAGGAACAATTTAGGAAAACCGCGCAGCTCCCGGACTGCACGCAACCCTGCAAATTTTCTTTTTTGGGAAAAGGTCGTCGTGACATCATAGGAAGAGCGCTGTGTTGGTAGCTAGTAACCTGAAAGAATCTTGTGGCCCCTTTCCCGACAGGCGCATTTCGGGGGAAAAAGGAAGAAGCTTTTTTTTTTTAAGTCGGAGCTTTTTTTTTTTTTTTGAAGTCTGCAGCGTGTCCTTCCCCACTGACGTTAGAGCTTCGTGCTGGGGAAATTGAGTCACGGTTAAAGAATTCACTCGCTGGGGACAGGACTACATCTCCCAATAGCCACTGCACAAGGCCCAGGAGCGAGGGACGCTGGGAGATGTTCTTCCACGTCCTCGACCCAGCCTGGTGCAGACCTTGATGGCTGTTGAAGTCTCACCCATCTGGGCAGCAAAGTGTCTCCAGCTCGGCAGATCTCCGTAGCTCCAGGGTGTCCTTCTGAAAATTGTGCCCCCCCCCCAAGGGGATCTGAAAAAGATCGGCAGGGTCTCCAACCTACAAGTTCCCAGATTTGAGGAGGGGTGTGTGTGTGGGGGGGGTGTCTCTCGCTGTCGGCACCTTACTGGCAAACTAAAGCTCCAGGCGGAGGGCGGTGGTACTCTGGTGGCCCCACCTCTGCCTCCTGCCCACAGCTTAGCTTGTCCTCAGCCATGTTCACTTTGTGGCATCCTCCCCCCCCCTCAAATCTCTGTTCCCCACTGCACGGCGGCCTCCCCTTCCCCCTCCTCTCCTCCTTTCTGCTCCATCCCGGCCTGTTTCCATAGAAACCCCCTTTCCGTTTGGATACTCCCGTCACTGCCAGGAAGGGGAGCTGAGCAAGTGACTGTGTGTTTGTGCTCTTCTGTGTGTGTGTGTGTGTGTGTGTGTGTCAGAGCCAGATCCACTGATGTTGGGGGGGGGGCGGGGAGGAGAGAAAGAGAGAGCAGAGAACTTGGCTTCTGGAATGATTGACACCGTGTGGTACACCCCTGTCTGCCTTCACTCGCACGTGCACACCTGACTTTTCCGGCACGCTGGCTTTTGCAAAACCTGGGCCGGGGGGGGGGGGGCAGGGTTGCTGCTGGCAAGGGCAGAGAAGCAGGGTCAGGAAAAAGAACGGAGGGTGCCACCGCTTTGGGTGGCGGGGAGGGGGGTTGTGTTGGACCAGAACGGGCAACGCCAAGTTTTGACACTTGAGCAGCCAAAGGGTGCGCGTTAAGACGAGAGGCGAGCCGTTCTGGGTGCCTTGAGTCGAAATGGACCGGACGTAGCTCCTCAGCTGAGCTGGCACCGGAAATGATGTCCTTCAGCCATCTTAGGCTGCCAGGAAGGGAATTCCCCGTGCAAAATGGCTCGGGGGGGGGCGGGGGAAAAGAATGGAGCGGCCGGATCGCCCCACACAAAGGAACAAGCGTTTCTTGAGCGTGCCCGTGGCAGGCCAGTCTCGAAAAACAGCGGGACCTGCGTCTCGCCAACTGGTTTGCCAAAGTGGGCAACTTCCCGTCGCTCCTGCTGTTGCCTTCCTGGATTCCAGGAAGCGCCATTTCAGGAGCTAATTAACTCTCGTTCCCCAAAACGGGTGTCCCAGCAGCCTCAGGTTTGATGTTTCGGCCTCCCTGCTCTGGGCAAACCTCATTCAGCCCGCCGCCATTATCTCCTCCGAGGCAAATGTTTTGGGATCGTCTTTAAATCGGGACTTTTCAACCTTTCCACCCATCGTACCGCTTTTAGGCTACGGCAACATCCGAGTGCCACCAGTCGCCTAGCAAGTGATGACCCAAAAAATAATAATAATAATAAAAGGGAAAAAAGTGAAGAAGTACAGGTAGTCCTCGACTTACAACAGTTCGCTTAGTAACTGTTCGAAGTTACGATGGCACTGAAAAAAGTGCCCCCCAAGCCACAGCCGAGCGAGACGCCTGCCTGCCTGCCCTCCGGCGCTCTTCCTCCTGTCCGAGGTTTCCATTGTTGTGAGCATTTCTGTTGAGGATTGGCAGTGGGGTGGGTGGGTGGGTGGGGTGGTTGGTTTTTATTCCCCTCCCTCCGTCTGCTGGGTGGTTGCAGCAGGTTTTGGTCACTTCACATGGCCCAGGGACAATGTGACCGTCATAAATATGAATCAGTTGCCAAGCATCTGAATGTAAATCACAAGGTCCTGGAGATGCTGCAACATTCCAGCTGATCGGGGCTTCTTCTGCGCTAAGCAGAACCGCCAAGATCAGTGCTGAGCTCCAGCTGGATCCTGGCGCTGATCCCGGCGCTTCTGCTGAGCCCCGACAGCCCTGCAGCTCCAGCCGTCTCTCGCTCAGGCTTGTGCGGTGCTGCCACCGGTTCAGTTCATTCCCCTCCCCCGCTACCACTTTTCTAGGAGGGTCGCATGCCAGGTGCCAATGTACCACAGGTACGTCACATTTGTAGGAAGGTGTGGTTTGGCAGTTGGCACTTTTTTTGTTCCCCCAAGGGGGTGTGAATTTGCACGGGGGAGGGGGCTTTCTTCACTTGAGGAACTAGATAGAGCAGTATTTTTCCACCTTCGCAACATTAAAACGGGTGGACTTCAGCTCCCAGAATTCCCCAGCCATCAGATCAGTTTTCGCTTTAACCGTCATGCCGTCTAGTCCACATCTAAGTGGTTTGTTTAGTCAGCTCGTCGAGCGTTATTTTTTCCACTTGACTGAAAACAAGGTATATTATATCAACTGCATTCCTGCCGTCTATTTAAGAGGTTCCCCCAAATTCAGGGGGAATTCTGGGAGTTGGCCCTCCCACCTTAAAGTGGCTGAGGTCAGGAAAGGCTGTGGTAGAGGCCGGTGAACCCCAAAATCCGGGGTCCCCGTCCTCTTTTCCACTTTCCTGATGTCACAACGTCGTCGTCTCTCCTTTTCGCCGCAGGTCTGAGGCAGCACGATGGCTTCGGTTGTGGAGCTCACCGACAACAGCCACCCCAATTCCCTTCTGATCCAGTTGAACGAGCAGCGTCTGCGTGGGCAGTTCTGCGACATCACCATCGTGGCTGAAGACACCAAGTTCAAGGCCCACAAAAATATCCTCGCCGCCTCCAGCCCGTACTTCAAGGAGGTGCTCTCCGAGGACTCGGCGTGTCGCCAGCCGAGCCAGATTCTCGAGCTTCCTGACATCCAGGCCAAAGTCTTCTCGGACATCTTGAACTTCATTTATAATTCTCGGCTCTCTGTGCCCACCCTGGCGGTCGCCAAGGAGATTGGGGTGGTGGGTCGGCGGCTGGGCATCTCTCGCTTGGAGAACCTGGATGACCCCTTGGCAGAGGTCAAGATGGACAGTCCCGGCGGGGCCTCTGCTCGAGATTGCGATTCGCCCATCGACCTCACCTGCCCTTCCCGTTCCATGGAACCCTACAGCCCTGTTTGCTTTCAGGATTTGACCAAAGCGTACAGCCCCGGGCAGGACGCCCGCCCTGACTCTGAAACAGAAACGGCCAAGATCCTCTACACTCTGAGCTCTGTCGCGGCCGCGCCGCCTGCCACCCCCTCTGATCTGACGTTCGTGATGAAGGAAACGGTTGCTTGGGACCACAATCTCTCTGGGACTCCTCCTGCCACTTCAGTTGACACAAAGGATGGGGCGCCGGCCTCTCCTTCCTCACCCCCATCCCCGTCCGGGGCTTCCTACCCAGCTAGCAGCACCTTCTGCTGCGGAAGCTGCAACCGCTCCTTCACCACGTCTTCGGCCCTCAGCCTCCACACCAAGCTGCACCGAACGCGGCGCTCGCTCTCCTGCCGCCACTGCAGTAAGAGCTTCATCCACATCAAGCGGCTGCAGACGCACGAAGTCTTATGCAAAGAGGTCGAGAAGCCCAAGGAGGAGGCTTCGGTGGACAAGGCGCCCCCCAGCCCAGAGTTACCTTCCAAGCCCACAGTTGCTGCAGCATCTTCCAAAAAGGGTGTGCTTTTCCGCCATCGGGCCCTGCCGCGGGTGGATTATCTCTCCGACCAAGACCACTTTGTCAAAGTGGTAGACGGACATATCATCTACTTTTGCACCGTCTGCGAGCGGTCCTACATGACCCTTTCCAGCCTCAAGCGTCACTCCAACGTTCATTCCTGGCGCCGCAAGTACCCGTGCCGCTACTGCGACAAAGTTTTCGCCCTGGCGGAATACCGCACCAAGCACGAGGTCTGGCACACCGGGGAGCGGCGCTACCAGTGCATCTTCTGCTGGGAGACCTTTGTGACTTACTACAACCTGAAGACTCATCAGAAAGCCTTCCACGGCATTAATCCTGGCCTCATCTCCTCAGAGAAGACCCCCAACGGGGGCTACAAGCCGAAACTGAATGCGTTGAAACTCTACCGCCTGTTACCCATGCGCTCCCAAAAGCGGCCGTACAAAACGTACAGTCAGGCCATGGTGCCAGAGGACCTTCTGCATCCCGCTCACGCTGTCCCCATGGCACTGGGTGAGGGCGACTCATTGGACGGAAACCTGGTCTCCCTGAGCACTAGTGAGGTGGTTTCAGTGTTCGCCACCCAGAGCGCCTCTTTAGAATCGCCAGAGGTGGAACGGGACCAGCAGCAGGAAACCACGAGCCCCAAGGACACGTCCGCTCTTCCATCGGCTGGTGAGGAGGCCCAGCTGGGCAAGCCGCCCCCGTCTTTGAGCACAGAGGCTCCCACCGTCATTGCCTACGGGCACCCCACCTCTTCCGTGATCGTTCATAGCACCTCGGTGAAAGCACAGGGTCCTTCTGTGATCACGTACAACAACACGTCCTCAAGCACCCCGCTGAATGCAGGGACTCCGCCGTCCCAGTCCCCCGCTTCTCCTGTTGTAACCAAGCCCATCAAGAAGCAGGTCCTGAGGGAATACATCCAGTCCCAGAAGAGGGAGGAACAGGCTTTAGAAGAGGAGGGCAGCGAGCAGGGGTTCAAGACGAGGGTACCACGGACCGGGCGCACCATGACTTACATGGCTAAGCCAGCCTGTGTGGGCGCCGCCTCCGAAAGCCGAGCTGCTCCGCTCTGCCAGATCACGGTGCGCATCGGTGAGGAAGCCATCGTCAAGCGGCGGATCTCCGAAACGGACCTCATGCTGGACAAGAGCAGCCGGATGGGAGGCCGGCGCCTGGATTTCGGCCGCGATCTGAGCAGTGAGAAACCCCATCCCTCCTTGCCTGCAGCGCTGCATGGCAAGCGCGCCGACCGGGGGTTTGTGAACGAGAGCGGCGAGGAGGACAGCGACTGTGGAGACACGGAAGACCAACTCTGGCGCCCCTACTACAGCTATAAGCCCAAGCGGAAGCCTTGTGGCGGAGCCGGCAGTAGCGCAGGCAACGCCCTGCCGAAGGTGAAGAAGTCCCGGTGGCGACACAAGCTGCGCTCCCTGCGCTGGATGAAGCGGTCAGAGGAAACCAAGGAGGGCAGCAGAGGGGGACCCAACCATCCAGGGTCTGCTGAAGTATCCGGGGGACAGGGAGCTGCCTCCGACCGGGATGAGGTGGATCAGCTGACCAAAGTGGCGGGCGGGCGGGGCGCTGAATGGAAGCACGAGTGTGGCGTTTGCGGCAAACTCTTCTCGGCCCTCAAGAAGCTGAGGAAGCACGAACGGGTGCACGGGCGCCTCACCAAGGACGATCAGGCCCTGGCAGTCTTGGGCACCCCCCACCGCGTCGGCCGCAAGCCTCTGGTGAAGTTTGCCTGTGCCCACTGCACAAAGGTCTGCAAGACGGCGGCGGCCCTGAGCCGCCACATGAAACGGCACGAGGGCCAGGAGCTCGAGGAGGTCCCCCTACCGGTGCTCACCACCGTCATCGCTTATTCTAAGAAGAGCACCGAGGTGCCTCTGGCTACCTCTCCACCGGTGGTTAAGGAGGAGACCACCCAGGAAATGCAAGTGTCCTCTTCCAGCGGGGAGGCGCCCGTTGGCCAAGCAGAGGTCTCCGAGGGGGCCTGCGTGGAAATGGTGCCCTGCAGCGGGCACACGCCGGTCCCTCTGCCCGAAGGCGAAAACCTGTCGCAGCAAGGGGCAGACAAGTCCCCTTTCCGCGAGGAGCTGCCCGCCCACCCGCCGGCGCTACGGGCTACCACCGCCGGTGGCAACCTTGCCGAGCTGCCTCCGGATCTACCCCTCTCTCTCCAAGACCCCGTCATCTCTCACACGGGCCTGGTCCAGAAGGAGACCTTGCCGTGCCAAGAGATGGAAGGGGACCGATACCCGGTGCAGGAGTACCCGTTGCCACTGCTGGTGCCGGGGAGTTGCCGGAGCAGAAAGGATCTAGAAGACAAGCCCTCT
This sequence comes from Vipera berus, assembly GCF_964194415.1. Taxonomy (NCBI): domain Eukaryota; kingdom Metazoa; phylum Chordata; class Lepidosauria; order Squamata; family Viperidae; genus Vipera; species Vipera berus. The sequence continues at coordinate 1,850,994 of NC_138205.1, read as the reverse complement.
TTCCTGGCTTACCCCAGCGCCATCCAGTTCAACGCCGTCAGCAAAGCCGGGAGCAGCAGCGGAGAGGGCAAAGTCAGCTTCTACCCCGACCCGTATCCGCTGATGTACGGGCACCAGCTGCTGGCCGCTTACCCGTACAACTTCACTTTGCCGGTGGCTTTGAACATGGTCGTCCCGGATGACAAGGGTCAGCCCTTGCCCTTCCTGCCCAGTGTCTTCAGCTATTCGATGAACCCCTGTCGGGGTGTGGTGGGGCACGAGGGGGGCCCGGCGCCCCACGGGGGGCTGGGGGTGGGCAGTTCGGCGGTCCGGGAGAGCAGAGGAGAGCCCGCGGTGCCCGAGAGGCTGAAGAAAGGCGGGCTCCTTTGAGGGCTGGCCAGCCGGCCGACGGGGGCAGGACAGGGGCACCGGATTACACTTTGAAAAAAGGCAAGGCGGGAGAATAGCCAACCTCCACCCCCCCCACACACTTCTGTTCTGAGAAGGGGTGTGTGTGCGCGCTTACGAGAACCCGTGGGGGTGAGCGCAAAGGGGCCCCTGAACTGGGGCGAGTAGAAGGGCCCCCCCATTTCTTCCTACCAGTGGCATTTCACACGGGACGTGTCGTAGAGAAGACTTCTTAAAAATAGCAAAAATAGGTACAGGGTACCCTCGTTCCCCACCCACCCCCCTCCATATGCCTGGTTCCTAAACCCCCCCCCCCAATGAATGTTGTTTGTAGACACAACTAAGAGTGAATTTGCACAAGGAACCGCTCTTCGTCCTTCTGACCCCTCTCCTCTCCCCCGCCCCCACCCGGGCAATTTCTGCCCTGTTTTCTTCCGGGCGCCTGACCCCCCCCCCTTTTGCCCCCTCCTCTGTACTTTTGCTGCTGGGGAGGGGGGAGAAACAGACTAGTTTGAAAGAAGTAGCCTCTTTAATGTAGCTCCTCTCCTGCTGTCGGGGTGCCTGCAGGCCCTTCGTCTATCCCACCTTGCTGTTAAGGTGTCCTTCCTCGGCAGACCCTCCCCTACTATTGGGGTGTCCCCTCTGCAGACCCTCCCCCTTTTCCCCCCACTATTTGGGTGTTCTTCCTCTGTGGACCCTCCCCCTACTATTGGGGTGTCCCCTCTGCAGACCCTTCCCCTTTTCCCCCACTATTGGGGTGTTCTTCCTCTGTGGACCCTCCCCCTACTATTGGGGTGTCCCCTCTGCAGACCCTTCCCCTTTTCCCCCACTATTGGGGTGTTCTTCCTCTGCGGACCCTCCCCCTACTATCGGGGTGTTCCCTCTGCAGACCCTCCCCCTTTCCCCCCTACTATTGGGGTGTTCTTCCTCTGCGGACCCCCTACTATTGGGGTGTCCCCTCTGCAGACCCTTCCCCTTTTCTTCCCCCCCCTTGCTATTGGGATGTCCTTCCTCTGCAGATCATCTCCTTCCCCCCTCCCGCTATTGGGGTGTCCCCTCTGCAAACCCTTCCCCTTTCCCCCCACTGTTGGGGTGTCCTTCCTCTGCGGACCCTCCCCTTCTATTGGGGTGTCCCCTCAGCAGACCCTTCCCCTTTCCCCCCCATTGGGGTGTTTTTTCTCTGCAGACCCTCCCCCTACTATTGGGGTGTCTCCTCTGAAGACCCTTCCCCTTTTCCTCCCCCCCCTCGCTCTTGGGGCGTCCTTCCTCTGCGGAATCTTCCCCGGGGGGCCCAGCCCAGCTCCTCTGCTTTGCTGCAGCTGGCGGAGTGGAGCGTGGGGGGGGGAAGGGGGGGCTGTGCGTGCGATTTGTTTTCCAACTGGCTGGATGTGATGAATCACATTTTCCTTTTGGGCAGAGGAAGGCAGCGATGGGGGAAGGGCGTTGCGGGGAGCAAGGCTTGCCAAGCCAGAGAGGAATGGAAGGACTTTATTATTATTATTATTATTATTATTATTTTCCCCCCCCCCGTCCCCTGCCCGGGTCCCACCTCGGAAAGGTGGAAAGACCGACCAAGTTGCATTGCAGCGTCCCCCACCAGCCAGCACAGGGCATCACCTTTCCCCCCCCCCCACTCCCCGGGAACAGCAGTGTGTGTGTGTGTGGGGGGGGGTCATCAATAGATACCCCATCTCTGGTGCCAGCAGCAAAAAAAACACCCCTCCCCTACTGTAGCCCCCCCACCCACTGCACCCCCAATATAAACGACCAAGGATCAGCAATAGGTAATTTCAGCTATACGTGTAATAAGAGTTCTCTCTTTTTGTTTTAAAAAAAAAAAGTAGCGTTACGTTCTGTTTTTCTTTTTTCATTCTTTTTTTTTCTCCCCCCCCCCCCCCAAAAAAAATGGGTGGCCTAGTTTAAAATCACAACGGGGCAAACTTCCCCTGGTGAAAAGCACGGAGGGAAAGTCAGCCAGGTGTGGGTCCCAGGAGAAAAGAGAGGGCCGGAGAAAGACATGGTTTTTTTTTATTTATTTAAGTCTGCCTTGCAAAAACTCCCGCGGTGCAGACCCCCCTCCTCCCCCAGGCTCCAGTTTTTCCCCCTCCCGCCCTCAAATAAACCCTAAATATTTTTTGGGGGGGAGGGGAGGGAAACTTCAGCCAACCTCTGTATTACATTCCGGGTGGGGGGGGGAAGAACTTAAGAGGGAAGGAATGAACTTCTGGTTTTGGGGGAAAATGAACCAATTATTTGTAACCAGCAAAACAATGGCCGCTTTCCTGTTAAAAAGCCCAAGCTTAGGCCCCTTGGAAAAATTTTTCCAGTCTTCCTTCCTTCCTCCGCGATTCCAAACATAAAACACGCTCTCGCGCGCACCCCAAAAGGACCAAAACCGGCCCGTTTTCATTTTACCATTATTTCGGAAGGAAGAGTCGCGCAAACCGGTCTAAGATAAAAAACAAACACGCTCACCGGTTGTTCTCCCTGTAAAAATTTTTTTTTTTTAATTTTAGATCCATTTTTTTCCCCTTCTTTCTTTTTCTTTTCCTTTTAAGGAGATGGAGGAGGGGAGTATCCAGAATGTTGCCCGAGGCCCTGCTGCCTAGCGGATTATGGAAATTGTAGTCCCGACCCTGGCCTAAATGTCGCAGCGCCATTTCTGGTGGGATAACCCTCTTCCAAATTTGAACTTTTTTGTGTCTCCCCACCCCACCTCACCCCACCCCGCACCTGCTGCAGGGAAGTCTCCAGAGGACCACCACCCCTCCCCTCCCCTCCTCCTCCAGGTCTTTTTCTTGACCGGCCGTTGCTGCAGCAGCATCGCGTGCGTCACCGTGCAAATTCCCATCGTTTTGTAGAGTGACACCACTTGCGTGATGTTCTTTGCAACCCTGTGAAAGACCCCCCCAAAAAACCTAAGCTGGGGGGAGGCATTGCCACTCCTGTTCGGTGTGGGGGGGGGAACCCAGATAAACCAGCTTTTTGTCGCCCCTCTGGCTGCGTCCCTGGCAATCGGAGGCCCACCGCGGACTTCCTCGGACAGTACGCTGTGTAGAATTCCCAGTGTAGAATCGGGCAGGGGAGTTGACGTTCAGGTGCCAGGACCGCAGCCTTTGAACCCGGTTCCACCTGCAGAATTGGGACCGGGGTGCTCGGGATCGCAGGGACACACCTGCCCCTCCCCCTTCTGTACAGCAGCTGGCTACAGGGGGCCTCAAGGACATGCACCGCCGCGCAAAAAATCCCCACGCAAAGGGATGCTATTGTTTCCCCGACGCTGCCTTTTTGCCGCACTCCGTCGTGGCAAGAGTTGCGTGCACACACAGATGACGCGCGCACGGCCCTCCCTGCCCATCCTTTCCCCCCCCCACCAACACCAAGACCCGTAGCCCTCTCTCCTTTTCTGCTGTGATGAGTCTTCCCCCCCCACCACCACCACCACCTGCCTTCCCAGCCCTTCGCGCTTCCAACATCTGATGCGTTCCCGGGTTGACAGCTTCCACTTGCTGCAGCAACATCCTGGCGCACGTTTCTCATCCTGCAGCCCTTTTTGCCCTCTGCCCACTCCCCCTTGAAGGGTGGGCTACCCAGGGCTGGCATTCTGGAATATGTTAGGAGTACTGTCCTTCTCCAAACTTCTCCTGGGATTTTTTTTGGGGGTGGGTGGGTGGGATGGAGAGGGGTCTTATCCAGGGCATAAATAACGCTTGCTTACAGGTCTGTTGTGCAGAGGCCTCCGACTAAGCTAGGTTTTAGCACACCGCTGCTCTGCACGAGGAGGCCGGGGTACTTCCCCTTCCTGGACCCCAGTGGGTTTTTGCGTGGGGGGGGCTGCATTTCCAGCAGTGCACCCCTTGATTGCAAGGGAGGTGAGGCTGAGCTGAGCGAGAGCGTGCGCCAAAGGTATTCAGGGCAGGAGGCTCTGGGTTTGAGGGGGGGGACATTGGGGGCAGAAGGGGGAGGTCACTGACATGTACATAGCGGTCCCTCTCTCCGATCTTTTGCACTTTGCCACTGGGGGGGCTCCGGTGATTGTTGACCATTTGCTACTGAATGTAACTCGTCTTATTTTTTATTTTTTAGAAGCACCTCTAGCTAGTTTTATGGCACTTTAGATATTTACTGAAACTGTTTAAGGAAACTACAGAAAAGCAAAAAAAAAATATCAATCAATCAACGAATAATAATAAAAAGAGGGAGAGACAGAGAGAGGAAAACGAGATCAAGACTTAGGAGAGAGAGAGAGAGTGAGAGAGAGAGAGAGAGAGAAAGCAGGAGAAGACAACCGATTAAAAACCAACGTTGGTCGTAATCACGAGGACGAATCACCATTTTTCTGCCGCTTTTTCCCAAGTCTCCGTTCCGAGTGTGACAGTGTGCGGAATCCGTTAGACAATTGCCGTATTTATCTTTCTGCATCTTTGTGTGTAACTCAAATAACTTCTTCAGAATAAAACAACAATTATATGTTGCACGGTGGCACTGTTCAAAAGCGCGCCTGACCATCGCTGGTTTTCCAAATTGGCACAATCCTGGGCTGGGAGACAGGAAAGACAAAATGGGGGCTACGCCACCCACATGTGTAGGGAGTGGGATTTGTGGAGGAGGAGGAGGTGGAGCTTAAAGGCTGTGGAGTCCTCGGTGGGAGCTTGGCGGTTTCCTTGCAGACATTTTTATCACCCAACTAGGAAACATCACCGGTTCTGCTTAACCCCGATTCCTTCTAGTACGATGATGTTACCAAGTTGGGTCATGAAATGTCTGCAAGGAAACCAGCAAGCTTGGATACCACCAAGGACTCCGCCTCCTCCTCCTCCTCCTCCTCTCACCCTTCTAGCACTGATGATGTTCCCTAGTTGGGTCATTTATTTATTTTATTTATTTATTTTAATTCCATTTATATCCCGCCCTTCTCCGAAGACTCAGGGCGGCTTACAAGCTTAGCAGTAGCCTTCATTCTATGTATATGCCTGCTTATTAGGGCTTTCATACACCCCCCAAGCGGCATTCTTACAAAGTCAGCTTATTGCCCCCAACAATCTGGGTCCTCATTTTACCTACCTGGGAAGGATGGAAGGCTGAGTCAACCTTGAGCCTGGTGGGACTCGAACCTACACTAATTGCAGGCAGCTGGTGTTACTTAAGGAGGCATTAGCCCACTGCTCCACCAAGGCTCATGAAACGTCTGTAAGAAAACCACCCAGCTCAGAGACCACCAAGGACACCACAGTCCTTCCTTCCTTCCTTCCTTCCTTCCTTCCTTCCTTCCTTCCTTCCTTCCTTCTTTCTCCTTTCTAGCCCTGATGATGTTACCTAGTTGGGTCATGAAACGTCTGCAGGGAAACCCCCAAGCTCAGAGAGCACCAAGGACCCCACAGTCCTCTCCTTCCTTCCTTCCTTCCTTCCTTCCTTCCTTCCTTCCTTCCTTCCTTCCTTCCTTCCTTCCTTCCTTCCTTCTCCTTTCTAGCCCTGATGATGTTACCTAGTTGGGTCATGAAACGTCTGCAAGGAAACCACCCAGCTCAGAGAGCACCAAGGACCCCACAGTCCTTCCTTCCTTCCTTCCTTCCTTCCTTCCTTCCTTCCTTCCTTCCTTCCTTCTCCTTTCTAGCCCTGATGATGTTACCTAGTTGGGTCATGAAACGTCTGCAAGGAAACCACCCAGCTCAGAGAGCACCAAGGACCCCACAGTCCTCTCCTTCCTTCCTTCCTTCCTTCCTTCCTTCCTTCCTTCCTTCCTTCCTTCCTTCCTTCCTTCCTTCCTTCCTTCCTTCCTTCCTTCCTTCCTTCTCCTTTCTAGCACTGATGATGTTCCCTAGTTGGGTCATGAAAGGTCTGCAAGAAAACCACCCAGCTCAGAGAGCACCAAGGACTCCCACAGTCCTCCTCCCTCTGCACCCCCCTCCCTTCTAGCACTGACGATGTACCCTAGTTGGGTCATGAAACGTCTGCAAGAAAAGTGCCAAACTCAGAGAGCACCCAGGACCCCACACTCAGCACTGACGATGTACCCTAGTTGGGTCATGAAACGTCTGCAAGAGAAGCACCCAGCTCAGAGAGCGCCCAGGACCCCACCGTCCTGTACAAAACACAACTACAGCCGCAACATTTTCTCTCGCCCACTTGACAAGTCCTAGCCATTTCTAGAACCGCAAACCCAACTTAAACCAGCAAAATCTCAAGAGTTGCCTTGCTGCTGTTAAATTAACCATCACGTTGGGGGCTGCAGGGGAGGGGGCTTAAGCCCCCCCTCCCCACAGTCTTCCCTCAAGTGTCCCAAGATGCTGCTTTGGCCACGTGTGACCCGGCCAAGCGGGTCTTCAAACAAAAAAACACAACCGTTACTCTGAAGACCCTCGCATACCTCTAGTGAACTTACTTGTATTTGGGGGGGGTCTTTTCAGTTCTGGCAAAAGGGCATCTTTGTGGAAGCGGCTAAGGAGCCCCTCAGATGCCGTCCAGCCAGCTCTGTGTACCCCAAAAGGGAACACCTTGGGGGGAGGGTCTGGAAAAAATAATGGGGGTTTCCACTTTATGAGTGAAAAATGGGATCCGAGGGAGCCTTGTAGCCAATCTCCTCGCAAACCACACATCGGGGGCAAGCCCTTTTTACAGGTCAGGGATTTAAAAGGGGATCAAAGTGAAACTCCCCCCCTTCATACATTTGGGGAGGGGGGTAGGATTAAAGGATGTGGGGTCCGCGACAGGCCCTCGTGATGCCTGGCCAAGGATCGAGGGTCCCAACAAACCCATTTTATTCCAAGGCTGTAGGCCGGCGGTCTCTCAGTCTTGGCAACTGGAAGAGGGCTGGACTTCAACTCCCAGAATTCCCCAGCTGGGGAATTCTGGGAGTTGAAGACCACCCCTCTTCCCAATCAGAATAGAACCGGAAGGGACTTTGGAGGTCTTCTAGTCCAGCCCCCTGCTCAAGCAAGAGAGAGTATCCAATTTGAGACAAGCGGCTGTCCAGTCTGTTGTTAAAAACCTCCAGTGATGGAGCGCCCATGATTTCTGGTGGCCAGCTGTTCCACTGGTTAATCGTCCTCACTGTTAGGAAGTCTCTTAATTCCAGGTTGCTTCTCTCCTTGATGAGTTTCCATCCGTTGTTTCTTGTCCTGCTTTGGAAAATAAGTTGACCCCCCCTCTTTTTTGCGGCAGCCCCTCAAATACTGGAACGCTGCTATCATGTCACCCCTATTTCTTCTTTTCTTTAAACTAGCCAAACCCAACTCCTGCAATCGTCCTTCATATGTTTTAGTCTCCAAACCCTTAAAACGTCTTAACTGCTCTTCTCTGCCCGTTTTTTCCAAAGTCTCAACATCTTTTTTTGTAATATGGTGACCACAATTGGCTGCGGTATTCCAGGTGTGGCCTTACTAAAGATTAATAAAGTGGTACTAATACTTTGCATGATCTTTAGATTAGATTTTTAGATCAAGATTACCTTTATTGTCATTTTTTTCCCTGTGGGCACAACGGCACGCATTAAAAATGAAATTTAGTGGCTTCCTCTCAAAGCGTACACATCATACACAACACACATTTAAAACATACTGTATCTCAACTCTGTGCCTCTGTTTATACAACCCAGGATTGTGTTGGCCTGTTTGGCTGCTGCCGCACACAGCTGGCTCACATTTAAGAGATCACGTTTAACTCCAGAAGCTGTGAATGCTCCAACACTGGAAGTCTTTAAGAAAGAGACTGGACAGCCATTTGTGTCTGAAATGATGTAGGGTTTCCTGCCTGAGCAGGAGATTGGACTAGATGACCTCCAAGGTCCCTTCCATCTGTTATCCTTCCTTCCTTCCTTCCTTCCTTCCTTCCTTCCTTCCTTCCTTCCTTCCTTCCTCCCTCCCTCCCTCCCTCACTCACTCACTCACTCACTCACTCACTCACTCCCTTCTCCAACACTGGAAGTCTTTAAGAAGAGACTGGACATCCATTAGTCTAAAATAGTATAGGGTGTCCTGGCTGAGCAGGGGGTTGGACTAGATGACCTCCACGGTCCCTTCCAACTCTGTTATTGTTATTCCTCCTCCTCATTTTTAAGAAGAGACTGGACAGCCCTTTGTCTGAAATGGTATAGGGTTTCCTGGCTGAGCAGGGGGCTGGACTAGATGACCTCCAAGGTCACTTTCAACTCTATTATTCTGTTATCCTCCCTCCCTCCCTCCCTCCCTCCCTCCCTCCCTCCCTTCTCCAAGACTGGAAGTCTTTAAGAAGAGAATGGACAGCCATTTGTCTGAAATGGTACTATAGGGTTTCCTGCCTGAGTAGGGGGTTGGATTAGATGACCTCCAAGGTCCCTTCCAACATCATCATCGTCATTATCATCATCATCATCATCATCATCATCATCTATCTCTCCCTACGTCTAGCTATATCTCCCTATCTATCTGTCTATATCTATTATCTATATCTATCTAACCTGCCTCCAGAAGCTGTGAATGCTCCAACACTGTGTAAGTTTTTAAGAAGAGACTGGACAGCCATTTGTCTGAAATGGTAGAGGGTTTGCTGCCTGAGCAGGGGGGGGTTGGACTAGATGACCTCCAAGGTCCCTTCCAACTTCATCATCATCATCATCATCATCATTATTATTATTATTATTATTATTATTATTATTATTATTATTATTATTATTATTATTATTATTATTATTAACTTTGCCCTATGCTCCCTCCCTGCAACACCTGTCCAGAAACCGAGCCCTAGGTATCCCCCCTCCCCACAGGGTGTAGCTTTAGTGCAGGGGTGTCAAACTCAATTTCTTTGAGGGCCGCATCAGCATTACGGTTGCCCTCAAGGGGCCAGGTGGATATGGCCAGGGTGGGCGCGGCCTACTGGGTGGGCGCAGCTGGAGTGCGTATGGCGTACTGGGTGGGCATGGCCAGCTCTACATCGTTGGCATCAAGGGTGCCTATGGGGGCCTGGGCAGGAGTGGGACAGATCTGGGGGTCTCTGGCAGGAGGAGGGTCTCTGGGCCAGGGCCAAGGCAGTGGGGGCCGTTCCCTCACTGTTTCCAGGATGGCTTCGCGGGCCACATGAAACCACTTCACGGGCCGGATCTGGCCCCCGGGCCTTGGGTTTGACATGTCTGCTTTAGTGCACGGACCCCCACCTGCCCGCCTTTCAACCTGTTAGACCCTAACCTTTGCCTTCGCTCTACTCCGGCGTTGTTGCAACCACGAGCAAACAAACCATTGGCCTCTCGGCTGACGGCCCTTTCTCAGCACATCGAAGCACAAGACAGGTGTGCAAGGAGCCCACCCGTTGCCAACGGTGCGGGTTTTTTTAGTTCGTGCCTAAAGGAAGTGTGCAAATGTGTTGTGCAGCATACTTGCCCGTACTTCAAAAGAATGCAAAAGCATATTAAAAAAAAAAAGATTCAATCATGGCTCGGCTGGGTGGCAACCCCTTTGGACCATGGCTTGCTGGGAATGTTTTGGTACCTTTCTAGAGAATTGCGGTATGGCACACCGCAGAAGGCAGGGGTGTTGCCCAGAAAAGGGCCCCTCCCATGTATCCCAAGATGGCATTGTCCTGGAAAAACCCAGTGGAAAAGACGAGAGACAGCAACACAAAACAATAATTCTTACTTTAAGGTTCAGCGGTTTATTTTGCTAATGATTCGGAACATAGCAAGCATAATAACACAACGACGCTTGCATTAATAACCCGTTGCAGTGAGGACCACACGGCATAGCAGATGCCAATAGATGTTGAGACTCTAGAAAGGGTGCAGAGAAGAGCAACAAAGAGGATCAGAGGACTGGAGGCGAAAACATGAAGAACGGTTGCTGGAATTGGGTAGGTCTAGTTCAGGGGTAGGCAACCTCGGCTCTTTTATGACTCATGGACTTCAACTCCCAGAATTCCTGAGTCAGCTGACTCAGGAATTCTGGGAGTTGAAGTCCATGAGTCATAAAAGAGCCGAGGTTGCCTACCCCTGGTCTAGTTTAATGAAGAGAAGGGCGAGTACTGATGATGTTATCATGAAACATCTGCAAGAAAACAGCCAAGCTCAGAGAGCATCAGGGACCCCCTCAGTTCTCTTCCTCCTCCTCCCCTTTAAGAAGAGACTGGACAGCCCCTTCTCTGAAATGGAACAGGGTCTCCTGCCCGAGCAGGGGGTTGGACTAGAAGACCTCCAAGGTCCCTTTCAACTCTGTAATCCTGTTATTCCTCCTCCTCCTTTTTAAGAAGAGACTGGACAGCCACTTGTCTGAAATGGTCTCTAGTCACTAAGGAAGGGGTTGGACTAGATCAGGGGTAGGCAACCTTGGCTCTTTTATGACTCATGGACTTCAACTCCCAGAATTCCTGAGCCAGCCATGCTGAGGGGAAAGGGAGAGGTTTCCAAGCTGAGCCATGCTGGCTCAGGAATTCTGGGAGTTGAAGTCCACCAGTCATAAAAGAGCGAAGGTTGCCTACCCCTGGCTTAGGCCTAGGCCGCTTTATGACTTGTGGACTTCAACTCCCAGAATTCCTGAGCCAGCCAGGCTGAGGGGAAAGGGAGAGGTTTCCAAGCTGAGCCATGCTGACTCAGGAATTCTGGGAGTTGAAGTCCGCCAATCATACAAGAGCCAAGGTTGCCTACCCCTGGCCTAGGCTGCTTTATGACTCGTGGACTTCAACTCCCAGAATTCCTGAGCCAGCCACGCTGAGGGGAAAGGAAGAGGTTCCCAAACTAAGCCATGCTAGATGAGGAATTCTGGGAGTTGAAGTCCACTAGTCATAAAAGATAAGGGACGTGGTGGCTCAGTAGGTTAGGACGCTGAGCTTGTTGTCGATCAGAAGGTCGGCAGTTTGGCGGGTCGAATCCCGAGTGCCACGTAACAGAGTGAGCGCCTGTTACTCGTCCCAGCTTCTGCCAACCTAGCAGTTCGAAAGCACGTAAAAATGCAAGTAGAAAAATAGGGACCACTACGGTGGGAAGGTAACAGCGTTCCGTGCGCCTTTGGCATCTAGTCATGCCGGCCACATGACCACGGAGACGTCCTCGGACAAGCGCTGGCTCTTCGGCTTTGAAACAGAGATGAGCACCGGCCCCTAGAGTCAGAAACGACTAGCACGCATGTGCGGGGGAACCTTTACCTTTACCTTTTTAGTCATAAAAGAGCCAAGGTTGCCTACCCCGGCTTAGGCCCCTTTATGACTCGCGGACTTCAACTCCCAGAATTCCTGAGCCAGCCATGCTGAGGGGAAAGGGAGAGGTTTCCAAGCTGAGCCATGCTGGCTCAGGAATTCTGGGAGTTGAAGTCCACGAGTCATAAAAGAGCCAAGCTTGCCTACCCCTGGCTTAGGCCTAGGCCGCTTTATGACTTGTGGACTTCAACTCCCAGAATTCCTGAGCCAGCCAGGCTGAGGGGAAAGAGAGAGGTTTCCAAGCTGAGCCATGCTGGCTCAGGAATTCTGGGAGTTGAAGTCCACGAGTCATAAAAGAGCCAAGCTTGCCTACCCCTGGACTAGATGGTCTCTAGGGTCCCTTCCATGTCTGTTATCCTGTTATTCCTCCTTCTCTTTAAGAAGAGACTGGGTAGCCATTTGTCTGAAATGGACTCCTCCTCCTCTTCCAGGAAAGCTTGGATAGCACTGCTTTGGGTCTCCTGCCTGACCAGGGGGTTGGACTAGAAGACCTCCAAGGTCCCTTCCAACTCTGTTATCCTGTATTCTGTTGCTTGGCTGCGAAGCCTCAGACGGACACAGGAAACCCACAGCCGAAGAGAAGAAGAGGACGGGAGGGGGGCAGGGACGGGGGGGTGGGGGGTGTCAGAAGAATGTGGCCGTGGAGATCTCAGAAAGAGGAAGGAAGTTTACTCCGCAGATTGATGAAAAGGGAGGTGTAATTTGTCCCCCCCCCCGGGTGGGTGGCAATCTGGGGGCCTGGTCCGTGTCCCCCCAAGGAAGAGGAGATTCTGGCACTCTCTGCCTCCCTGGCAGCACAACGCTGCATTTCCCAAAAAGCCGCATTTGGCTGCCAACAGCTTGCATAACATCTGCACGCTAGCCAGGCCGTTTCCCGTTTCTCGTCTTCCTCTGGCGAAGGATCTCTGGAGGATCCGCTGCGCCGCTCGCCCGCTGCCAGGATCTCCCTTTGCAGCTCTCCTCTTGACCTCTTCCAGCCACTCCCCATCAGGTAGCTGAGATTTTGCAAAGAGGGTGTAAAAGGGAAGGGGCTTGGGAGGTCATCTAGTCCAACCCCACCACCCACCCTGCCCGGGCAGCTCCTGACTTCCCCTTTCCCTGCTTTGGAAGAACCGTTTGTGGTGCAGGCTAAGCCGTTAACCGGCACTGTTTAAACTAGAGGCCTTCAGACTCGGCCCTTTGATGACAGGTGGAAACTGATCAAGGAGAGAAGCAACCTGGAATTAAGGAGAAACCTCTTAACATTGAGACCAAATAGGCAGGGGAACTGCTTGCCACCGGAAGGTGTGGGAGCTCCAACACTGGAGGCTTTAAAAAAAAAAAAGACCGCGTGGCCACCTGTCTGAAATGGTAAAGGGTCAACTGCTTGAGCAGGGGGTTGGACTAGAAGACCTCCAAGGTCCCTTCCAACTGAACCAAGGAGAGAAGCAACCTGGAATTAAGGATAAACTTCCTAAGAGTGAGGAACAAGTAACCAGTGGGACAGCTGGCCACCAGAAGTTGTGGTGCTCCAACAAGAGGCTTTGAAGAAGAGACTGGACAGCCATTTGTCCAGAACGGTATAGGTCAGGGGTCTTCAAACGTGGCCCTTTGATGACTTGTGGACTTGCAACTCCCAGAATTCCTCAGCCAGCGTGAGGGAACTATGACCCTTTGATGACTTGTGGACTTGCAACTCCCAGAATTCCTCAGCCAGCGTGAGGAAACTATGACCCCTTTATGACTTGGGGACTTCAACTCCCAGAATTCCTCAGCCAGCGTGAGGGAACTGTGACCCCTCTATGACTTGGGGACTTCAACTCCCAGAATTCCTCAGCCAGCGTGAGGGAACTGTGACCCCTTTATGACTTGTGGACTTCAACTCCCAGAATTCCTCAGCCAGCGTGAGGGAACTACGACCCTTTGATGACTTGTGGACTTGCAACTCCCAGAATTCCTCAGGCAGCCTGAGGGAACTATGGCCCTTTGATGACTTGTGGACTTCAACTCCCAGAATTCCTCAGCCAGCGTGAGGGAACTATGACCCTTTTATGACTTGTGGCCTTCAACTCCCAGAATTCCTCAGCCAGCGTGAGGGAACTATGTCCCTTTTATGACTTGTGGCCTTCAACTCCCAGAATTTGTGCCTGGCTAAGGAATTCTGGGAGTTGAAGTCCACAAGTCATCAAAGGGCCAAGTTTGAAGACCCCTGGTTTAAACAGCCTTTGGGAACTAAAAGAATACAGGTAATCCTCAATTTAACAACAGTTTGTGACTTAAGGCCGTGTTTCACAATTATGGCCGTCGCAGCATCCCCCTGGCCAAAATTCAAATCCTTAGCAACTAGTTCCTATTTATGATGGCGTCCCCAAGCTCACACGATCCCCTCTTTTGACAATCGAGGCCGATGGGGAAGCCAGATTCGCGTAACCACTGTGTTATTCACTCAAAGACTCGCAGCGATTCACTTAACAACCGTGGCAAGGAAGGTCGTCGAATGGGGCAAAACTCACTTCACACAACTGTCTCGCTTAGCAACAGGGTGGCTGGATGCACACTCACCAAGGAGAGAAGCAACCCGGAATCAAGGAGAAACTTCCTAACCGGGGAGGACAATTAACCAGGGGAACTGCTTGCCACCAGAAGTTGTGAGGTTTTTAAGAAGAGACCGGACAGTCCCTTGTCTGAAATGGTACAGGATCCCCTGCTCGAGCAGGGGGTTGGACTAGATGACCTCCGAGATCCCTTCCAGCTCTGTTAATTCTATTAATGATCAGTGGATCATCTTGCCTCCGGAAGTCGTGGGTGCTCCATCGCTGGAGGTTTTAAAGAAGAGACCGGACAGCCACTTGTCCGAAATGGCATAGGCTGATCTCCTGCTTGAGCGGGGGTGGGCCAGGGTTGGACTAGATGACCTCCAAGGACCCATTCTGATTTTGACTGCCTGCAGATGGATTCATCAACCTGATGGAGAAGACAGGACCCTTCCCCAAAGACAGGTGAGGCCTTAGGGGTGGGCCCTGCCTAAGGTGCAGAGCAGCCTGCAGCCTGGCCAGACTAGGGGCCTTGACCCCTGGAAAAGTTTATGTCAACAGGATCAGAAAAATTGGAATTTGACCACAGCCGTTTCCAGTCCCTGTGGAGTTTCTGCGCCAGCCATGCTCCCAGCTGCTGCCTGGCTGATCCTGCTGGTGGCCCCCGGCCCCCCCTGGGCCATGGGGGACCGGATTCAAGAGGCAGAGGAGAGGGACACCCTGAAGGTGAGTCGATTGCGGAATTCCAGAATTGGAAGGGGAACCCCGGAGGTCTTCTAGTCCAACCCCCTGCTAGGCCACGGGGTCCTCAACCTGGGCCGCTTTTAAAGCTGGTGGGCTTCAACTCCCGGAATTCTTCAGCCAGCCAAGCCGTTCATATCAGGAGTGCGGGCCGCAGTTCAACAGGGGAGGCCCAGCTGCGCCGCTAAGGCACAGGAAGGGGCTCTGGGCCCCCACGTGGGCCAGCAAAAGAGCGCCGGCTCCGTTTCTAGAACCGGACCGCCCTTGGTCCAGAATGGGATAGGGCTAGGGTGGACTAGAGGACCTCCAAGGCCCCTTCCTGCTCCGTGCTCTGCCCCAGCTTGGCCTTTCTCCGCTGGCCCGGCGCACCCAGCAGCTGCCTGAGCGCGGGTAGAAAAAAGGCAGCAGCTTCACCTGTTGAGTTTCCTCCCCGGAGGAAGCTCAGGATCCCGCAGGATACAGCGCAGGCGAGACGCCTGGGGGAAGGGGGTGGGGGTGGGGGGGGTCGAGGCTGATATGAAGAGGATCCCCCCTTTTCTTTTTCTTTTTTGCAAAAAAGGGAAACGGAGCAAGCTGGCTAGAGTCCTCCGCGGCGGCTGAGGTCATCCAGTCGTTCCCGACTCCTAGCGACTCCCCCCCCCTCCACGGGCGGAATGGCGGACTTCCCCGCCCCACCCGCGCCCGTTCCCACGACGGAGCAACGCTGCCCCCGCGTGGCTCAAAGCTCGCCGCGCGCCTTCCGCGGGCGCGGTCCCCTCCCCTAGCGGCGCGCTCGGGTACTGCGCGGCTTCTATTTCTCGGCGAGTGGATTGCTGCCCCCTGGCGGGCGGCCGAGGCTGATGCCCGGTCTTTCCTCCCCCGCCTCCAGCTGGGTGCCTGTTTCCGAGGCTCGGCCGTGGAAGCCGGGGGGCTGAACCTGGGACAGAGATGGGGAGACCCCTTCCCAACCGCCAGCCTCTTCGTTGACCTGCGAACGGTAACCAGGTAAGGGAGGACGCCTTGGAGGGCTGAGGTGGGTGGGTGGGCAGGGGGCGTGGGCAAGGGGCTTCCTCCCTCTTCCCCCGCCCCACCCGCGGAGCGCGGCTTCCTTCCAAGAGGTGCGCAAGCTTTGCCAGGATGCCACGCAAGGCTGCCAGGCGCCTGCTGCGAGGCCGCGCCGAGCCCCCGGTGGGGTCCCAGAGAGGCTGGGGTGAGGGTCTGTCGGAGAGGGTGAAGAAGCCACCGCAGGAGAGGAGGAGTGCGGGGTTGGTGGGATCCTTAGTAGGGGGGGGAGAGAGAGAGAGAAGAGGAGAGAAAGAAAGGGAGGGAGAGGAAAGGAAGGAAGGAAGGAAGGAAGGAAGGAAGGAAGGAAGGGAGGAAGGGAGGGAGGGAAAGGAAGGGAAAGAAAAAGGGAGGGAGTGAGTAAGAAAAAGAAGGAAAGAGGGCGAAAGTGGGAGGGAGGGAGAGGAAGAGAGAGTAGGAGAAAGAGAAAGTGGGAGAGAGTGAGAGGGGGCAGAGAGGGGAAGGGAGAGAGAGCGGGAGAGAGAGAGAAAGAGTGGGAGAGAGTAAGAGGGGAGAGAGAAAGAGAGAGAAGGAGAGAGGGAGAGGGGAGAGAGAAAGAGAGCGGGAGAGAGAAAGAGCAGGAGAGAAAGAGTGGGAGAGTGAGGGGAGAGAGTGGGAGAGAGGAGAGAGAGAGAGTGGGAGAGTGAGAGGGGAGAGAGAGAAAGAGAGAGTGGGAGAGAGGGAGAGGGGAGAGAGAGACAGAGAGAGAGAGACAGGGAGGTGTGGAAGAGAAGTCAAGGATGGGGACCACCCTCAGGACCCGGCTGGGCTGTGTCTTCCCCATCCAGGAGGGGTCTGCATCAAGATCCCCCCCTCTGGTTCCCCCCTTGAGACGACCCTCCCTGTTCCTCCCCCCAGTGCAGTTTCCTCCTTCGACTTCCGGACCTTTGACCCGGAAGGGGTCATCTTCTACGGGGACACTGCTCCCGGCTCCGACTGGTTCGTCCTCGCTTTGCGTCAGGGGAAACCAATCATACAGATCCACAACTCCCTCACCAACCTCACCGTCTCCGGAGGGCGACATCTCAACGACGGCCTGTGGCATCGGGTAAGACCACAGGCGGGTTCTCGACTTGCAACCACAATCGAGACCAACATTTCCACCGCTAAGCGAGGCAGTTGTTAAGCGAGTGGCGCCTCATTTCAAGACCTTTTCTGCCACCGTTGTTAAGCGAATCACCGTGGTCGTTCAGTGAATTGTGCGGCTGTTAAGCGAATCCGGCTTCCCCCTTGACTTTGCTGGTCAGATGGTTGCAAAAGGGGATCACATGATCCCGGCACCATGCAAGCATCGTAAATATGAGTCAGTTGCCAAGCGTCCGAATTTTGATCACATAACCACAGAGATGCTGCGGTGGTTATAAGTGCAAAAAATGATCATAAATCACTTTTTCCAGTGCCGTCGTAACTTCAAACGTTCACTAAACAAGTAAGTAAGTCAAAGGTTATGCTTATATATTTGCTGCATCTTGTGTCAGGAAGTTCCACAGGCTAACGATGCATTGAAATGGAGCCGGTCGTAAGTCGAGGACTACCTATCAACTAAAGGAGAGCCCCTGCCTCCCCCATGTTTCCCACATCCTCCGGTGGGGGTCCCGATTCTCTCTGACCCTCCTCTACCTCTGTCCCTGTATGCGAATTCTCCTGTGCTTCCCGGACAGATCACGGTGAAGAACGAAGGACACGTCATAATGTTGGTGGTTGACGGAGATGACCAACTCACTCTCAGCCACGTCTCCCACCCGATTGTGAACCGGACCACCCCTCAGATGCGCATCGGGGTGGGAGGCATGTTCATCCTGCCGATTGAATTGCTGGTCCCGGTAAGGCGGAACTCTGTCCTCCGGCGTCCGTACCGCAAGCCCCCAAAACGGCCTGAAGTCCCCAATGGATTCCTTTCCCCATCTTTTCTCTAAACCAGTTTATCTCGAGCTTGGGAGCTTTAAGAAGTCTGGACTTCAATTCCCAGAATTCCCTAGCCTAGCCAGCCATACCTGTTTCCCCCCCTCCTACCCTTAAGCGGAGAGATTGCGAAGAAAAGGATTATAAGAGAGTAAGCAGGCCACAGTGGGTATATACCAGGGGTAGGCAACCTCGGCTCTTTTATGACTCATGGACTTCCAGAATTCCTGAGTCAGCTGACTCAGGAATTCTGGGAGTTGAAGTCCATGAGTCATAAAAGAGCCGAGGTTGCCTACCCCTGGTATATACACATCAAAAGGAATGCATTAGTGCCAGGGGATTCTGGAAACTGAAGTCCACACTTTTCATAGCTCCCAAGTTTGAAAACACTGCTCTAAAGTAATCAGAAACTCTTTCATTTTTCATCCTCTCTCTCTCTTTGATTCTCACAACAGCCAGGCAAGGTGGGTCAGGGGAGATAAGGATAACGGATCCAGAGTCAGAATGGGGGGGGAGGGGAAATGAGGATTTGAATCTGGGCCTAGCTCAAAACACATAGCCAAATCTTTAGCTTGCGAGAGACGTCCATCTGTCTAAAGCTTTTGGGCTGGGTGTTTGAATCATGGCTTGTTTGAGCCATGGTTTGAGCCATTCAAACTCTTCACTAGCCATAAAGCATCATTTATGAGCCATTGTGGATTTGTCCCATTGTGCTATACTGGAATTTATTGCAAAGAACAGGATAGATTAGAAATAGAAATGATAAGAATAGGACAGGACAGGACAGAATAGTATAATAAAATACAGAATAGAATAGAATAGAATAGAATAGAATAGAATAGAATAGAATAGAATAGAATAGAATAGAATAGAATAGAATAGAATAGAATAGAATAGAATAATAAAATACAGATAGAATAATAAAATACAGAATAGAATAGAATAGAATAGAATAATAAAATACAGATAGAATAATAAAATACAGAATAGAATAGAATAATAGAATAGAATAGAATAATAGAATACCGATAGAATAATAAAATACAGAATAGAATAGAATAATAGAACAGGAGAACAGAATAATAAAATTCAAAACAGGAAGAGATGCTCAACTTGCAACTGGTCTTGACTTACGACCGTTCCAAGTTACAGTCGCCCCAAAAACAATCTTTGCAAAACGGGGTCAGACACGTGATCCGCCCACTTTACGACCGTCACGACTTAACGACTGGGATGGTCAGGCTCCCCTTACAGTCCTAAGGACCCCCTGCGAAACCACGATTCACAATCCTCTGAAACGACAACACCCTTTCACACCAGGATCTCCCTGCCGCCCCCCTCCTCCCCGAAACGCCCCCACCCCAATTTCAAGAGGGTCTTTTGTCTTTCCCCCATCCTGCCTCCTCCTCCCCCCCATCACCCCGCGACCGATGGGCGCTGCAGGTGAACCCGGCGCTGGATGGCTGCATCAGGCGCTGGGACTGGCTGAACACGAGCCGAGCCTGGCGGGAGGAAGGGGGGTCCCTGCAGGACCGTGAGGCCAAGGTCTGTTTGACCACCGTCCAGCGTGGCAGCTTCTTCCCTGGCGACGGACTGGCTGTCTTTCCACTGTCAGGTATGGCTGGGCACCAGGGGCTGTGGAGTCCCTAGATGGGGAGGGCCTGGCCCTGTCTCTCGCCAAGGGGTGGGCACGGGTGGTGGCAGCCGCCAGAGGCGCCAGCCGTGGCCTTCTCCTCCTCCTCTCTCGCAGACCTCCCCAGCGGGCTCAGCACCACCGACGGCCAGTGGCGGTTCTCCCTGCAGCTGCGGATCAGGGCCGCCCCCCAGCTCAGCACCCTGCTGGCCGTTTGGGCCTTGGAGGAGCAGCGCCCGGTCCTGCGCCTGGCCCTGGAGCGCACGGTGAGGATGGACAGGCGGAGGCATCTGAGCCTCCCCCCCCCCCCCGTTCCGGATGGCTGGTAGCAGGAACACACACACACACACACACACACACACTGCCAGGAAGGAAGGAAGGAAGAAGGGATGGGAGGAGGGAGAGAAGGAAGGAAGGTTGGTAACATGAAAGGAAGGTCGGATGGATGAATGGATGGAAGGAGGGATGAAAGGAAGGAGGGATGGGATGGAAGGAAGGATGGAAGGAAGAAGGAGGGATGGAGGGATGGATGGAAGGAAGGATGGGAGAATGGGAGGAAGGAAGGGTGGATTTAAGGTTGGAAGGATGAAAGGAAGAAGGATGGATGGAAAGTTGGAAAGAAGGAGCAAAGGTTTGACAAATGGAAAGATGGATAGAAGAATGGGTGAAAGGAAGAAGGAGGGATGGAAGATTAGGAGGAGGGATGGATAGATGGAAGGAGGGATGGAAGGAAAGAAGGGTAGATGGAAGGAAGGAAGGTTGGAAAGATGGACGAAAGTTTGAGGAAGGGATGGAGGGATGAAAGGGATAGAGGGAGAATTGGAAGGAGGGATGAAAGGGAGGATGGAGAGAGGAAAGGAAGGCTGGAAAGACGAATGGAAGGATGGATGGAGGGATGGATGGCGGGTGGATGAACGAACGAAGGAATGAGTGAAGGGTCTCAAGTGGGGAGAGACTTGAGTCACTCCCCCACCCAGGCTGGTGTGCAGGGCATCATGGGCCTGTGGGTGCTGTGAACCCCTTCCCCACGGGGGGGGGGGAAATGCGGGGGGGGGAGAACCACGGAAAGTCCACTCAGCCCGGCCCCCTCCTCAACCCGCTTTGTGGTTTCTCCTTCCCTCTAGGATCTGAGGGCTCAGCTGCGTAACCAAACCCTCCTGTTGCTTCCTCTCCCTGCGGGGGGCTGCCTGGACACCCCCCTCCTCCTCCTCCTCACTCCCTCTTCCTTCACGCTGCGTCTGGGCGACACCGAGATCAGCAAGCCCACCCCCGTGGACGATTACCAGAGCCTGAAGGAAGTCTGGCTGAGCGCCAGGGGAAACCTGGTCATTGGGGGAGCATCTGGTACATCTTCCCGGGAGGGGTGGACCACAAAAAGGGGCACGGGGGATGGGAGGGGACGGGTGGGTGGGTGTAGCCAGATCTCACCTTAACTCCGGCTAAAAAGAGGGGGTGAGTCACCCCCAAGTCGGTTGGATGGGCGGCATATCAATTTTAATCTAAAAACAATCTCACTCTGCTGAAGAGCTGTGCGCCTCCTGAATCTTGAGGCAGGGAGTTCCACAGGCATTGGAACGTATACCCTGGCGGGTTTCTGATACGGCGACAGGATTTCCACGACTACGCAAGATAGTCGCCAGGCGAGCTTTGGCCTCATTTTACGACCATTCTCGCCACGGTCGCAAAGCGAATCACTGCAGTCGTGAAGTCGGTAACCCGGTTGTTAAGTGAGTCCGCCCTCCTCCGCTGACTCTGTCAGAAGGTCACAAAAAAGGGGAATCGTGCCACCCCAGGATGCTGCGGCCGTCATAAATACGAGTCAGTTGCCAAACGGCCCGAATGTCGTTCCCGTGACCCCGGGGAAGACGGCAACGCTCATAAATGTAAAAAATGGTCATAAGTCCCTTTTTCCAATGCTCTTGTAAGTTTGAAAGGTCACTAGGTCAACCCGGATTATATTTGCAGCATCTTGTGGCAAGGAGTTCCACAGGCTAATGATGCATGGAAATGCAGCCGGATGTATATTCTGGTGGGTTTCTATTATTTCTGACTCCTTTTTTAAAATATATCTTTATTTCAGGAGAGGAAAAATCTTGTTTCCAGGGCTGCCTCAACACCGTCCGGGTTCAAGGCCACGAACTGGACTTCGATGACGCTCAGTACAGGAGCAACTCGATCTCGGCACACAGCTGCCCCGGGAACGTGGAAAACAAAGTCGATGTGAACAATGGGCATTAAAGGGGCGGCAGTGCTACTGCACGCACACATGCACGCCCGGGCAATTTTTCTACCCCTGGGCATGCCTGTTGCCGTCTCTCTGTCCAGCCATCCGTGAACGTGTGTGGTGATAGCTAACTTCCCGTAGCCGCAACCCTGGGAAGGGGTGTGATTGTTGCCCACATGGTTGATGAACGGCTGGGTGCCAAGTCAGCTTGTAGTTCTGTTGTCAGACAATTGTGGGAATTGGCAATGATGGTAATCTCCTATGGGCTCCAAGTTTGCAGAATTAGCATCTTGTTGGATCCACAAATGCTTCTCAAACGTGGGAACTTTTAGGTTGGGTGGACTTCAAGTGTCAGAATTCCCCAGCCAGGGTGCTTTAAGAGAGGTGGACTTCAAGTCCCAGAATTCCCCAGCCAGGATGCTTTAAGAGGGATGGACTTCAACTCCCAGAATCCCCCGGCCAGCATTTCAGTTTCCCATTTAATTCTCATGGCATTTAACCCATCTCTTTTACCAATTACCTTGTTGTGAGTTTTTTCTTTTCATTTTGCTGAAATCAAGATTTATTACATCTACCGCATTCCCACTATCTATTAAGAAAGTCACCCAATCAAAAAAGTACAAAATAGTCTAACCCCTTTTATTCTTGCCCTATCCTTGCTGAATTCTGGTGAACCCTTGTTGGCTGGGGAATGCTGGGAGCTGAAGACCATAAGTCTTAAAGTGACCAACCAATATTGAAAAAATATTGGTCTCATCCAGGGCTCCCCAAATTTGGTCACTTGAAGACTTGTGGACTTCAATTCCCAGAATCCACCAGCCAGCGTATCACTTTCCCACTTAACTGTCATGCGATCTAGCCCATATTTAACCTGTTTATTAATTTAGTTTCTCACGGATGATTTTTCTTCTTCGTTTTGCTGAAATCAAGATATATTACATCTACAGCATTCCCACTATCTATTAAAGTTACCCAATTAAAAAAAAACCACCAACAACAGTCTAACCCCATTTATTCTTGCCCTATCCATGCTGAATTCTGGTCAACCCTTGCTGGGAGTTGAAATCCAGCTGTCTTAAGGTCCTCATGGTTGAGAAATATTGGTTCAGGCTGGACCAGATTTGAAGGCCTGCAACCAAGTGGTGCTACCGGTAGTAAACTCAGTGGCGTAGCGTGGGTTGTCAGCACCCGGGGCAAGGCAAGTAATTTGCGCCCCCTCGCTCTCGCACCGCACGCCTGGCACCCCCCTGGCGTAAGAAGAATCGAGCCTCCCGCGATCTCCCGTCCCCCCCCACACCCCTGAAATTCTCGCCCGCTTTCACAGACTTGTTCTTTTACACCGGCTGCAAGTACCAGGAGCCAAAGGCAGCCTCTCCGAAAGCCTCACACCCAAAGACGCAGGCACGCCCACACCGAGGAATGCCGCCGCTGGCGAGGCTCGCAGACGCCGCCGCTGCCGTTCTTTCTTTCTCGTTCGCGGGAGCGCGCGGCGGCGTGCGCATACAGAGGCTTATATAGACCCAGGGAGCCGCCGAGCCTTCCCCCACCCGGAGAGAGAAGCGTTTCTGTGTCGGCGCAGGCACAGATACCCCTCGCTCGCGAGCAGCCTTGGCCTAGCCCGCCGGTCGCGCCCCCCCAGATGTTGCGCCCGGTGCGGCCGGCCCCCCCTGCACCCCCCACGCTACGCCACTGAGTAAACTCCCCATAAGCTATAGTAAGGAAGGAGAAAGAAAGAAAGAAAGAAAGAAAGAAAGAAAGAAAGAAAGAAAGAAAGAAAGAAAAAAATGGAGGGAGGGAACAAAAAGGGAGGGAGAGAAGAAAGAAGAAAAAGAAAAGAGAAAAAGATGATAGATAAACATGACAATGGATATAATAGATCAGACATGTCAAACACAAGGCCCTGGGGCTGGATCCGGCCCGCGAAGTGGTTTCATGCGGCCCGCGAAGCCATCCTGGAAACAGTGAGGGAACGGCCCCCACTGCCTTGGCCCTGGCCCAGAGACCCTCCTTCTGCCAGAGACCCCCAGATCTGTCCCACTCCTGCCCAGGCCCCCATAGGCACCCTTGATGCGAAGGATGTAGAGCTGGCCACGCCCACCCAGTAGGCCACACACACTTTAGCCACGCCCACCCAGTAGGCCACACCCACCCTGGCCATACCACCCCCCCCAGGGCAACCGCAATGCTGACGTGGCCCTCAATGAAATTGAGTTTGACACCCCTGTAATAGATGATAGATATAGATAAATAGACAATAGATAAATAGATGATAGGAAATAGATGATAGATAAGATACATGATAGATAAAGAGGTAATAGAGATGATAGACACATGATAAGGATAATAGATGATAG
>NC_138205.1:1792259-1826845 GCF_964194415.1 Vipera berus | reverse complement strand
AATCCTAAACCGGGGGCTGGGGGGGGGGGGCGTGATTTTCTGTTCCAACCCACCCACCTACCCATTGACCCTCCAATCTGCTCAGGAGTCCCTCTCCTGCCTCAGGAGGTCAGGACAGGACCGGACGGGTTTCACACGTGGGTCTCCTCCCCACCTCTCTCCTCCCCTGCTCTTAAATAAGAGTGACTTGGCCTGATTTCATTTTTGCAGGATGCATACACACACACACACACACACACACAGACACACAGACACACACACAAAGGGCTCAGCGAGAGATGAAGTCACAAGCTCCTTTAAGGACAGGGAGATTAGAATAGCAAGTGCGCCAGACCGCTGCAAATTAATCCAGAGGAAGAAGGGGGGGGAAAGGGGGGGTTATGTGTGCCAGCTCTACAGATTGCACACCCAGGCACGGGCTTCCTGAACATTTGCACCTAGTGTGTGTGTGGGGGGGGGTTGTCCAGTCTGTGCCCACCAATGCCATCTGCCGTGGCACAGTGTGGCAGAGACAATGACGCAGACACGGCAATGCCGGCTGGTGGTGCAATTTCTCCCTTCATTGTGGGTAAATGTGACACACAATTCCGGGGCAAGAGATTTGTGCCACGTTGCCAGTGTAACTGCACACTCCCGCCACGCCACGGGCAGCTGCCCGTTTTTACTTCTTTCCCCCTCCCCCCAATATTTTATTATTATTTTTTATATTCACCAATGCTTAATGCAGACAAAAACCAGGCACATCTTGGGTGGACGTGCCCGAAAGCCAAAAGATTTTGGGAAAATCTTAGAGAAAATGACTACAGATTTTAAGCCAGAATTATTTTTGCTAGGCATAATTGTAGGGAATTATGAGGAAGGAGTGTCTGTGCTTAATGTTATGTGCGTGTTAACTGCAGCGAGGATTGTATTTGCTCAACATTGGAAAGAGGAAGAATTGCCAGCCGAGGAAGTGATAATTAAGAAAATTACACACACACACACACACACACACACACACACACACACGGGTCTGTGAGCAGGATGGATGGAAGATTGGAGGGATGGAAGGAAGGATGGGAGGAGGGAGAGGGAAGGAAGGAAGGTTGGAAAGATGAATGGAAGGTCGGATAGATGAATGGATGGAGGGATGGAAGGAAGGATGGATGCAGAGATGGAAGGATGGATGGAAGATTGGAAGGAAGAAGGAGGGATGGAAGGAAGGATGAGAGGAGGGAGGGAAGGAAGGAAGGTTGGAAAGATGAATGGAAGGTCGGATAGATGAATGGATGGAGGGATGGAAGGAGGGATGGAGAGATGGAAGGAGGGATGGAAGAAGGAGGGATGGAAGGAAGGATGAGAGGAGGGAGGGAAGGAAGGAAGGTTGGAAAGATGAATGGATGGAGGGATGGAAGGATGGATGGAGATGGAAGGATGGATGGAAGAAGGAGGGATGGAAGGAAGGATGAGAAGGAGGGAGAGAGGGAAGGAAGGAAAGTTGGAAAGATGAAGGTCGGATGGATGGAAGGATGGATGAAAGGAAGAAGGATGGATGGAAGATTGGAAGGAAGAAGGAGGGATGGGAGGAAGGAAGAAAGGGTGGATTTAAGGTTGGAAGGGTGAAAGGAAGAAGCAAGAAAAGGAAGGTCGGATGGATGGATGGAAGGAGCCCCATTTTCTCCGTACAGAGCCCCCTTTTGCCACACGGTGCCCTGTTTTCCTAGCGGCGGCACTAGCACGAGTGGGGTGGGTGCACGCACTTGCCAGTCTGTCCTGCGGCCCGGTGGCCAGGGGCCACGGCCCGGTAGTGGGCCACAGCCCACAGGTTGGGGACCCCTGTTTTTAAAACCGTCCTTGCATGTCGGCTAGATTTTCAGGATGGAAATCTAACCTCCGCAGCTTCCCAGCCGGGACTGCGTAACCGGAATCCGGAACGCTGTAAATATTTGATGTCTGTCAGAGAGACCTAGGGAGAAAGATCAAGTGGATTACTTTCACAAAGGACCACAAAGGTGGGAAGGGAAAAACGTTAGCCTTGGTGGACGAGGCTCCTGTGTCTTGCGAGCACGGGTAGTCCTCGTCTTGCGACCCGCAAGGGAGCGCAACATTTCTGCTGCTGAGTGAGACGTGGGCTCCGTGAGCGTTGCCCCGTTTTATGACCATTCTCGCCACAGTCATGACGTGGATTGCTGCAGTTTTGAAGTGAGCAACCCGGTGGTTAAGCGGGTTCCCCGTTGACTTTCCTGGTCAGAAGGTCACAAAGGGGGAATGCGTGAAACACACCCCCGGGACACGGCGACCGTCATAAATCTGAGTCAGTTGCCAAGCGTCTAAATTTTGACCATGTGACCATGGGGATGTTGCAAGGGTCATGTGAAAAGCAAGTCAGAAATCCCTTTTTTCACTGCTGTTGTAACTTTGAACCGTCAGTAAAGGAGCTGTTGTGAGACTGTTGTGTTCTTTTTTGCTTAATGTCTGCTCTAAATAGATCAATGTGGTGAAATACCTCTTATTACCACCAGAGGGCGCTTAAAGCTCATAGTGTTTCTCCAGCTTGGCCCGCTCTTAAGATGGGTGGACTTCAACTCCCAGAATTCCTCAGCCAGCCTGGTTTCCTAGGCCCAGGCACTCAGAACATGCTCAGGAAACTCTCAGCCCTTCACAGGGGACGAGGCTGAGGGTGGAACTCCCAGAATTCCAGTGGGCCAGCTAGGGGATCTGGGAATGGGCCTTCCCACACAGCTACAGATTGGAAAAATTAGGGCAATTGTCAGGATTATTGGCTGTGATGACTTTGGCACCCTGGCTGGGGGATTCTGGGAGTTGAAGTCCACCCATCTTAAAGCAGGCTGGCTAGGGAATTCTGGGAGTTGAATTCCACCCATCTTAAAGCATGCTGGCTAGGGAATTCTGGGAGTTGAAGTCCACCCGTCTTAACGCACGCTGGTTGGGGGATTCTGGGAGTGGAAGCCCACCCATCTTCATTTTGCCAGGTTTGAAAAACATATTTCTAGAAAGCCACAGAGCTCCTAATTTTGGCCTATAGGAGGGCCCCGATTTGCTCAGCACAGTGGGGGATTCTGGGAGTTGAAGTCCACCCCTCTCCACTTTGCCAAAGGTGACACACACTGCCCTTTGAGAAAGCCATGGGGGGAGAGGAGAAAGCCGAGCCCCGGCCCACCGACCAGCCACAGAGATGGGGCACAGTCCCTGAGCTGTACCTCTTTTCCGTAAAAACATGGCATGACGTCAGATCTCATTGAGGAAGAGAAAGAACCTTTGCCACGTCTTAAAAGAAGGAAATTGAAGCTCAGCTAAGGGCTGCTGACCAACTACCCCTTGCCCTTCCGTCACCCCATTCCCACAATTTAGAAACTGGACCAAACCGGTCTGGGATTTCCCCACCCCCACCTCCAATCCCCTGCTCTGGATTCTTGTCCAGCTGGTTTGGGTCAGTCGCCTGGGGGCATGCAGAGAGCCCCTGAAAGGGGAGAGGAAGAGAAAGGCCTGGAGAAAATCTCCATTCTTGCAAGACTGACACGGACCTCAGTGTGTGTGTGTGTGTGTGTGTGCGCGCGCGCACGCCTTTAGCACCTGCCCTGCAGTGTTGACCCCTGACACCGCCATCGCCTTGCCTAGTTTGCTGATTTGTGTCAGAAACATCCCAATCCCAATCCAGGAAGTCCCCCCCCCCTTGCAACGGTTCAGTTTAGAGACCATTCAAAGTGAGAACAGTGTGGCCGTTTTTCACACTTAACGACCGTTGCAGAGACAGTCGTTAAATGGGTTTCGCCCCATTTTCCGAGCTTCCTTGCCACTGTTCCTAAGTGAAACACTCCAGTTGTTAAGTGAGCAACACGGCTGTTAAGCGAACCCGGCCTCCCCATTTGACGACGCTGCGACCGTCCTAAATGTGAGTCACTTGCCCGCCGCCTGAATTTTGACCGCGTGACCACAGGGAGGCGGCAACGGTCACGAGTGGGAGAAACCGTCGCAAGTCGGTTTTTCCCCGTGCCGCTGTAACGTCAGACCGGTTGCTAAACGAACGGTCGTAAAGCGAGGACTGCCCGTGCCTGAATAAATATAATTAAGTTCAGAAGTATTTTGCCATCCGGGAGAGGAAGACTGGAGGGCTGTCAACGAGGGGGAAAATCAGGTTTATTTCTCGCCTGCCGGGAACCGAAGGGATTAACCTCCATTCCCCAGGGAGGGCAGGGCGGAAACCAAGATCCCGGGTTCAAATGCCTTCCGGGGGCGATTCCTGCTTTCCCGCCCCAACAAGGCCTGCGTCGTGTCATCGGCCTGGCACTTAACCCAGTTTCCAGGAAGAGGAAAGAAACTTGGGTGACGATGCCAGCGATGGGGGCGGAGAATGTGGGTCAGGGATTTCGTCTCCTGCCCGCTTGGCAAAAAAGTTGGGGGTGTTTTTTTGAGTCTTCTGGTCACCCCCAAATATGGGGTGGGCATGCCCCCCCAATTCTGCAACTCTTGGCACTTCCCCAGACCCCTTCCTCTGGCGCCGGCTTGCAAGCAGCTCCCTTGAGCTGAACAGGGTGACTGCAGCCCAGGGCTGGACTTCCTTTCCCAGAATCCCCCATCTGTGGCCCTGCCCGCAAGGCATTGTGGGAGTTGTAGTCCCGCCTGTCCGGAAGGCGCAGAATTGGCTGCTCCGTTCGCCCGGCCGCCCGCTGTTTGGGGTTACCCTCTTCCAATTCCTCGACTTTTCATCCGAAGTCAAGTCAACAGGGATTTGCTTAAGGACCGCCTGATTCGCTTAATGACGGAGGGCCCTGGCTTTTCAATCCATGGCAAAAAGGGCTGTAAAGCAGGGTGCTTAACAACTGCTGAACTGTTTGGCAACGGAAATTCTGGCCCTCGCTGGTGGTCGTAAATAGAGGAGTGCCTGTTTTTTAAATAATTGTGATTAAAAGGCAGAGGAAAGCAGCAGGAGGAGGGTCCCTGTGTTCTGTGTAAGGCAGGGGTCTCCAACCTTTAAGTTCTGTAGACCTCAACTCCCAGAACTCCCCAGTCAAGATGGCTGGCTGGGGGATTCTGGGAGTTGAAGTCCGCCCGTCTTAAAAGTCGCCAAGGTTGGAGGCCCCTGTCCTAGAACAGCGTTTTTCAACCTTGGCAACTTTTAAGATGCGTGGACCGCAACTCCCAGAATCCCTCAGTCAAGATGGCTGGCTGGGGGAATTCTGGAAGTCCACACATCTTAAAAACACGAATGTGGGACTGGCTGGGGGATTCTGGGAGTGGAAGTCCTCCCATCTTAAAGAATGGTGGCTGGGGAATTCTGGGAGTGGAAGTCCACCTGTCTCAAAGCAGGCTGGCTGGGGGATTCTGAGAGTGGAAATCCACCCCTCTTAAAGGATGCTGGCTGGGGGATTCTGGGAGTGGAAGTCCACCCATCTTAAAGGATGCTGGCTGGGGGATTCTGGGAGTGGAAGTCCACCCATCTTAAAGGATGCTGGCTGGGGGATTCTGGGAGTTGAAGTCCACCCGTCTTAAAGCAGGCTGGCTGGGGGATTCTGGGAGTGGAAATCCACCCCTCTTAAAGGATGCTGGCTGGGGGATTCTGGGAGTGGAAGTCCACCCATCTTAAAGGATGGTGGCTGGGGGATTCTGGGAGTTGAAGTCCACCCGTCTTAAAGCAGGCTGGCTGGGGGATTCTGGGAGTTGACGTCCAGCCGTCTTAAAGCAGGCTGGCTGGGGGATTCTGGGAGTTGACGTCCAGCCGTCTTAAAGCAGGCTGGCTGGGGGATTCTGGGAGTTGACGTCCACCCGTCTTAAAGCAGGCTGGCTGGGGGATTCTGGGAGTGGAAGTCCACCGTTCCTCAAGTTCCCCAGGTTGGTCTACCCCTGACGCAAAGCAAGCCAGTCCTTTGTCTCTCTGCTTGCATCCTCGGTGCAGGAAACTGTGACCCACATTTTGGAACGGGTGACCCCGTAACCTGGGTGCAAGGGTGGGGTCCTGTTGACTGAGCCAGGCTAGCTCATGTCCCGCCTGTGACTGAGATACCATAGAGAGAGAGAGAGAGAGAGAAAATGCAAAAAGGGAGTGCCGATATCGGGGTGTCCAAACTCCCGGGTCACCTCCCGGCCCGTCTTTGCGTTGCTGGCTTGGCCTCGGGGGAAAATAAATGCGGTATCGTTGTGTCTCAACACTTAATTAACAATAACAACCACAGGTGTGGTTTTTTTCCCCTCTCCGGCTGGGTTTCTATCCGGCTGTCGGAGGAATGAGGAGGTGGCGTGAATTGGGGCAGGAGGGCAAGAAAGGCCAAAATGAGGCCCAAACCCCCCCCCCCGCAACCTCTGCAGGCAGTCCTCAAGTTACGACCGCAACCGAGCCCGATGTTGCCGCCGCTGAGCGAGGCTGTTCACTGCAGTTGCGAAGTTAGTCGCAAGGCAGTTATAGTGGACCTGGCTTGCCACGTTGACATTGCATGTCGGACAGTCGCAAAAGGGGGAAATCGCGTGACCCCCCAGGGGACACGGTGACCGTCGTAAATACGAGTCGAGTGGCTGAGCGTCCAGAATTTTGATCCCGCGACTGTGGGGAGGCTGCAGCTGTTGTTCAGTGTGAAAAACGGTACTAAGTCCCTTTTCCCAGTGCTGTTGTGACTTTAAACTGTGACTAAACAAACGGTCGTAAGTAGAGGACTGCTTATAGTGAGACGGGAAGCACATTCATTGTAAATAAAACAATTAAAATTTTGTTCTGAGGAAAATTTTAATGAACCTCAAAGGTCCATAATAATAAGAATAATTATAATAAATTTGGAAGGGGCCTTGGAGGTCATCTAGTCCAACCCCTGCTCAGGCAGGAAACCCTGTATACCATTTCAGACAAAGGGCTGTCCAGTCTCTTCTTAAAAACTTCCAGTGTTGGAGCATTCACCGCTTCTGCAGGCACCTTCCCACTTCAACTGGCCCGATATGGGAGACCTGGGTTCAAATCCCACGTAAGACCCTGGAAATCCTTCTATCCTGAAAGTCATCCCAGTGCGGGAAGGAGACAATGCTGGATCTAATCAAACCCAGATGAAATGCAGGGGATGAGATATCGGATTTATCGGGATTAGTCGGTCAGCAAAAGAGGAAATTTTAAGAACATTTGCTCAAGCTGGGAATCTGCTGGAACTGAATCCATTGCAGAGGAAGGCAAGTTTGTCGTAAGATGAGGACTGAGGATCCACTTCTTCTTTTTTCCCCCCAGGATCTTCTCCGAATCTTCTTGCAATCCACCCAGAGACACCCCACCCCACCCAAAAAAAACCTTGGCTAGGTGGGTGGGAGTGAGTGGAATTCAAAAGCATTTGCTCCCCCAGCCATAGAAACCAAGCTGGACCACTTGAAGATGCGGGGACATCAACTCCCAGAATTCCCACAGCCAGCAGATCAGTTTCCTGTTTAAATGCTGTGCCTTCTAGCCCACATTTAAGTCGCTGACAATGTTAAGATGGGTGGACTTCAACTCCCAGCATTCCGCCCAAAACTGAAGAACTTTTTTTTTAATAGACGGTGGGAATGCGGCAGAGGTAATATATCTTGACTCCAGCAAAAGTGAAAAAAATAACCCAGGACAACTTAAATCAACAAATTAAATGTGGGCTAGATGTCTTGACAATTAAACGGGAAATTGATCTGCTCGCTGGGGGATTCTGGGAGTTGAAGTCCATCCCTCTTCAAGCTGCCAAGGTTGAAAAACACTATTATCAAACTTTGATCTGATCTC
Source organism: Vipera berus (assembly GCF_964194415.1). Taxonomy (NCBI): domain Eukaryota; kingdom Metazoa; phylum Chordata; class Lepidosauria; order Squamata; family Viperidae; genus Vipera; species Vipera berus. Next base: position 1,819,125 of record NC_138205.1, on the reverse strand, counting down.
ACAGCGCAACGTATTAGATTTAAAATGAGATAAGAACAAATGCGATTGGCTACGGTTATCACATTTTTTTTTAATTGGGTAACTTTCTTAATAGACGATGGGAATGAGGTAGGCGTAATATATCTTGACTTCGGCAAAGTAAAAAAAAATGACAAACTAAGTTAATAAACATGTTAAAAGTGGGCTAAATTAATAAACAAGTTAAAAGTGGGCTAGAAGATGACCTAACAATTAAATGGGAAAGTGATCTGCTGACTGGGGGATTCTGGGAGTTGAAGTCTACCTATCTTCAAGCTCCCAAGGTTGAAAGACACTATACAAAGCTTTGATCGGACCTCACAGCACAACATACAGGATTTAAAATAGGGGAAGAACCAAATGTGGCTAGACAAGCTTTATTTCACCTTTTGACAGGGTAGCTTTCTTAGTAGATGGTGGGAATCCGGTAGACGTAATATATCTTGCCTTCAGCAAAAGTGGGGGAAAAAAATAACCCAGGACAACTTAAAATCAACAAGTTAAATGTGGGCTAGATGTCTTGACAATTAAATGGCAAACTGATCTGCTGGCTGGGGGATTCTGGGAGTTGAAGTCCATCCCTCTTCAAGCTGTCCAGGTTGAAAGACGCTATGCTAAGGGGTCTGGCCAGGGTTCCCACCCACCCCCTCCAGGGAAAAGAGATTTTTGCAAAACCAAAAAAAATCTGATAGGAAAATAGCTCCATCCAGAGACCCAGATAAGACCTCAAAGGTCCCTTTTCATGGAGATTTTGTTTAGGAATTGCAAATGGGTGAGGAGGGGGGGTATTTTAATGGGTGGGGCTTTCAAAGTGGGTGGAAGATCTCTGAGGGCATCTCACCTTTCAAAGTCCTAAGGGAGAGGATGATGGGAGGGGAGATCATTTCAAATATTTTGAGAGAAGGGACTGGCTTGGGAGGGTGTGTGTGTGTGTGTGTGTGTTTGTGAAGCGGGGAGGGGGTCGCTCAAGACTTGCCCATTGCAAGGGGGGAGGATTGGGGGAAGCACCCCAAAAACCTGAGGACAAAGTTGGCCAAGGGTGTGCAGTTTTTATGCTCCTGACTCTTGACCCACAGCTGTGGATGTCTTTCGATGGAGGGTTATGATGAGGACCCGAGTTCAAATCCCTCTGGTCTCTCAGCCCACCCAGCCTACCTCGCAGGATTGTTGGGAAGAGAGCGGGGCCTTCTTCGTCCTCGGGAAGTCTCACACCAAAGGGGGGTGGGTGTTTTGAAGTCAAATAAACGGGGGAAAAAACAAATAAATAAATTGCAAAACTCCCCCACCCCACCCCACCCCCCCAAAATGCAGAAATAAAATTAGGAAGGCAGCTGTTGGATTCACCCTGGCGCTCAAGGGAAGAAAGAGGTAAAGGTTGGGTGCACACGGAAAGGCAGGCAGAAATCAAACAATAAAGCAATAAATCTGAGGGTGATTTTGCAGCCCTCCCCCCTCCCCCAGCTTTAAAGGCTAGAGTAGATCAGTAGCATTGGCCATCCCAGCCTAAGAGATGCTTTGGTTTGAGGAAGGCCACAGTTAGGTTCAGAAGCTAAGCAGGGCCCAGGTTGGCTACTTATTGGATGGGCAGCTTGGAAGATGGAAAGAGCTTCCTGGTGAAAATAAATAAATAAATAAATGCAAATATTGCCACTGGGAAAAAAGTTCACAGCCTTCCCTTTCTTTCTTTCTTTCTTTCTTTCTTTCTTTCTTTCTTTCTTTCTTTCTTTCTTCCTTTTTCTTCCTTCCTTCCTTCCTCTTTCTTTCTTTCTTCCTTCCTTCCTGCCTTCCTTCTTTCCTTCCTCTTTCTTTCTTTTTCTTTTTCTCTCTTTCTTTGTTTCTTCCTTCCTTCTTTCTTTCTTTCTTTCTTTCTTTCTCTTTCTCTCTTCCTTGTTTCCCTTCTTTCTTTCTTTCTTTCTTTCTTTCTTTCTTTCTTTCTTTCTTTCTTTCTTTCTTTCTTTCTTTCTTTCTCTTTCTTTCTTTCTTTCTTTCTTTCTTTCTTTCTTTCTTTCTTTCTTTCTTTCTCTTTCTTTCTTTCTCTTCCTTGTTTCTTTTTCTTTCTCTTTCTTTCTTTCTCTCTCTCTTTCTTTCTCTCTTTCTCTTTCTCTCTTTCCCTTTAGCCTTTCAGGTAAGGAGAATTTGGTCAGAGCTGGCTGGACTAGTTCCCAGGGGCGTGAATGTCCTCTCTCTGGAGCTGACCGAGATATTTTTCCTCTTATCAGAAAAAACCTTTCTGCACCTATCTATTAAAATGTTCCCTCCTTACTTTGTTTCCCTTTGTAGTATTCAAATTCAAGGACAGACTGGGGGGCACCTTGCTGGGCATCTGAAGCGGGGGGGGGGGACACCACTGATAACAGGGCACTTCTGAAGATCTGCTGGGGGGGGCGGATTTTTTCCCAGGCTCAAGCTTGGTTGACCTCAATGCAACTTGCATCCTTCCTCAACCCTTTGAGCAGATCCGGGTTTCTCAACCTTGTCAGCTTTAAGACGGGTGGACTTCAGCTCCCAGAATTCCCTGGCCAGCTGGGATTTGAAGCCCACCCAAGGCTGAGAAACCCTGGTGGAGAAGGTCCTCTGTTCACTGGAGGAAAAACGTCTTGTAGCTTCATGGGAGGAGATAGACCACGGTGGCCTTGAAGGTCTCTGGACATTGACCTTCTCCACTTCCATCCTAAGCCAAGAAGCTCTGAAGGGGGTCTCCACCTGCCAAGACCATCTCTGTCCCCATCCCCCCACTCCCCACAGGGCAAAGGCTGCTGGACCTCACATGTCTGAAATGTAGAGGGTTTCCTGCCTGAGCAGGGGGTTGGACTAGAAGACCTCCAAGGTCCCTTCCAACTTCTATCCTATCCTATCCTATCCTATCCTATCCTATCCTATTCTATCCTATCCTATCCTATCCTATCCTATCCTATCCTATCCTATTCTATATTCCAATATCTATTCTATTCTATTCTATTCTATTCTATTCTATTCTATTCTATTCCATTCCATTCCATTCCATTCCATTCCATTCCTTATTTCTATTCTATATTCTATTCTATTCTATTCTATTCTATTCCTTATTTCTATTCTATTCTATTCTACTCTATTTTTATTATTCTATTCTATTCTATTCTATTCTACAGTATTCTGTATTTTATTTTATTTGTTCTATTCTATTCTATTCTATTCTGTTCTGTTCTGTTCTGTTCTGTTCTATTCTATTCCTTATTTCTATTCTATATTCTATTCTATATTCTATATTCTATATTCTATTCTATTCCTTATTTCTATTCTATTCTATTTTTTATTATTCTATTCTATTCCATATTTTATTATTCTGTTCTATTCTATTCTGTATTTTATTTTATTTGTTCTATTCTATTCTATTTTCTATTCTATTCTATTCTATTCTATTCTATTCTATATTCTATATTCTATATTCTATTCTATTCTATTCTATTCTATTCTATTCTATTCTATTCTATTTTTTATTATTCTATTCTATTCCATATTTTATTATTCTATTCTATTCTGTTCTATTCTATTCTGTATTTTATTTTATTTATTCTATTCTATTCTATTCTATTCTATTCTATTCTATTCTATATTCTATATTCTATATTCTATATTCTATATTCTATATTCTATATTCTATATTCTATATTCTATATTCTATATTCTATTCCTTATTTCTATTCTGTTCCGTTCCGTTCCATACATCCTATTCTATTCCATTCTATCCATGAACCCAGAGACCCCCACCCCTCCACCCCCACGACCCCCTCCCTCCCCCAGGCTCCGAGACCCTGCAAGAAACCGGCCGGGAAGTCCAGGCGTGGGGGGCGTGGGGGGAGCGTGGGGGGAGCGTGGGGGGTTGGCTGGCCGCTGGTCGAGGCGCCTGATTTGCATAGGGAGGCGGGGGGGGGCGGGGCCGGAGGAGGCATAAAGCGGCGGCCGATCGGCGCGGCGGTCTCTTTGCCTTCGGGAGCATCTCGGCTCGCTCACCTGGCTCCGGCGGCGACGGCTCTTGCAGCCTCCTCACCTGCCTTGCTTACCTGCCTGCCTGCCTGCCTCGGGAGGGGGGGCCCTGCGCTCGAGTCCGACCCCCAGCCAGCCCGCCAGCCCACCGCAGACCCACCTGGCCCGGCCATGGCCGTGGAGAAGGAGAGGAAGAGCTGCGGGCAGGTGATGCACGAGTGGAAGGAGTTCGTCTGGAACCCCCGCACCCACCAATTTATGGGGCGCACCGGCAGCAGCTGGGGTGAGGCTGGCGGAGGGGGGGGTGTGAGGCGTCAGGGAGACCGAGGGCTTGTCATCCCACCCCACCCCCCCACCCCCTCCCCTCCCGGTGGAAAATCTGGCTCCGGGGCTTTCTCTTGGGGTGGGGGGGCTTAGCCCTGGGCCGGCTCTCCTCTTTTCCAACCCACCCCGTCGTTAAGAGGAGACGTGCAATTGAGGGTGGGGGTGCGGGGTGGGGGGCTAGGAAAGCCGGGGTGGCCAAAGGAGCCCTTCCTGGGCCCGTTCGGGTGTGTGTGTGGGGGGGGGGTCGTCTCCAGAGCTTGGCAAGGAACGGGAGGAAGCAGAAGGCTCCGTTTAATGGCGATGGGAGCGACGGGCAGGAATGGGGAGGGGGTCTTAAAGGAAGCTTCCTTTCCAGGGGTCTCAAATGAGGGGAGGGGGCGCCTTCGATCCCGCGGGCGGGGGCTTTTCCTTGCCCCCTGCCTTCCGATTCCCCATCTTTCCTGCCCCCTCCCCTCATTTCGAAGGGGGGGGAGGAGGAGAGGACCCAAGCCCCTCACCCCCAGCCGTGCCCATGAAGTCGAAAGCGGGGTGGGTGGGCTCGCCACTCCCCTTCCAACCCCCCCCCCCCCATCCCACCAGTCCTGGCTGGTTTACCTGCCGACCGGGTTTCTCCGGACGCGGGTTGGGAAATGAGGGATTGCGTTGCCGGGGCTGGGGCGGAGTGTGTGTGTGTGTGTGTTGGGGGGGGGGGGCCGCAGCAAATGCTGGGAATGTGACCTTTGCGATGTTCCTGAAGACGAGTTAATGGCGGGTGGGGGGGGGGCTTCAAAGGGCTGCCTATCTCTCCTAGATAAAAACGCTTCGCCGCGTTTGCACAAAAACAACCCTCGCAAATTGCGCTGCAGGGTACAAGGAGTTGGCATGCCTGGACGTGCCCCCCCCCACCTTTAAATGGGGAGGGGGGGGCACGTCTCTCTATCTCTCTTTTTGGGGGGGGGTGGCAAAACTGCAGGGAATAATCGGATCGACAAGAAAGGCAGCCGGCTTGGGGAGAGTTAACCGCCGCCCCCCTCCCCATTTGTGAGTCTGTGCGATTGTGTTGAAGTATTTAGAACCGGGTGTGTGTGTGTGTGTGTGTCAGGCAGGATGTTTCAGCAGATTTTTCTTTTTTCTTTTTAAGGGTGGGGGAAGTGAATGAGAAAGACGGGGTCAATGCTGAAGTGGGGAGGGGGCAGATGGCTGGCTGACGTTTATAGAGCGTCCGAGTATTTGAGGAGGGGGCTTGCCGTTTTTCCAAGGAGCCTTCCCTGGATGAGAGGGCCAGGAGATGGGGGGGGGCACAAAGGAGGGAGGGGGGAAGGCTGCGGTTTTTTTCCCCCCTAACCCCCGGGTTGTGGGGAGAACATCTCCTTTCTCTCGCCGCCCCCCTCCCCAATTTGCGGTGAAGGGTGCCAGAGGCCGTATGGAAAAAAAAATAGGTCACGGTTTTCCTTCTGCTAAGGAGGAGGGTGGGGGGGCTTGGCTGCCCGCCCCCCTCCCCCATTGCTGCCCAATCTGTCCGGCAGTTCCACTGCTGGAGGGGAGGGGGCGGTGCTGGAGACGAGGGGGCGTTTGAGGTCCCTTCTCTCTCCCAATAAAGCATCGACCCCCCCCCCCTCCATGCCCGGCTTCCCTCCCTACATATTGGCATTATTCAAGCTAAAAAGCCTGCAATTGGCACAGGCTGGAATCCGCCTTGCCATCTCCATTTTAATCCGGGTGGGGGGGGGAGGAGAAGGAGAAAGAGGGAAGACACCTCCCTCCCTTATTCCCGAAATATCCCTCTGGTGCAAAACTGCTAATGCATGCCTTCCTTCCCCCCCCCCACACTTCCCTTCTTCCTGGAGGAAGAAGACCTGCACAGCCCCCTCCTTTCCCCCCCCCTCGTTTTGCCCGGGTCTCCTGTCTCCCCAGGACCCTCCTAGGAGGGGGGAGGGGGGCAGGCTTGGTAACCAAAATTAAAAAAAATTAAATTAAATTAAAATAATGCTCCTGACGCTTCTGCCTTGCCGTGAGATTAATTCCTTGGCAAGCCACAGGAGCCTTGATCCGGGCAATAAATTGGGAATTATATTGGGATGAGTTGGCTCCCTCATTGTTTTCGGCTGGGTTTCTACAAAGCTGTGTGTGTGTGTGTGTGTTATCTTGCAAGGGTGAGATTGAAAGGAATGTGGGGGGGTTGGGGGGGAAGGAGCAGGGTTTCTAGGCAGGGAGCAGCCCCCCCAATGTCACAAGGAGATTGTTTTTTTAACTAATTGGCCTTAAAAATTTCTTTCTTTCTTTCTTTCTTTCTTTCTTTCTTTCTTTCTTTCTTTCTTTCTTTCTTTCTTTCTTTCTTTCTCTTTCTCTTTCCCTTCTTTCTGCCTCTCCTTCCTTCCTTCTCTTTTCCTTCCTTTTTTCATTCTGCCTCTTCTTCCTTCCTTCCTTCTCTTTTCCTTCCTTTTTTCATTCTGCCTCTTCTTCCATCTTTCCTTCTTTTATCTTTCTCATCCTTCCTTTTCTCTCTTTCTGTCTTTCCTTCCTTCCTCTTCCTTCTTTCCTTTTTTCTGCCTCTCCTTCCTTCCTTCCTTCCTTCCTTCCTTCCTTCCTTCCTTCCTTCCCTTTCTCTTCCTTCCTTCCCTTTCTCTTCCTTCCCTTTCTCTTCCTTCCTTCCCTTTTTTCTTTCTGCCTCTTTCATTTCCCCCCCTCTCTCTCTCTGTGTGTGTGTGTGTGTGTGTGTGTGTGTTTCTTGCTTCTCCACCAATCTGACCTCCTTGCTAATTTCAACCCCTTCCAACTCCATAAGGCCTGTTCTTCCTTTGCAAAGATTCTTGCAGTCTTTCTTGACCAGGGCTAAAATAATAATAATAATAATAATAATAATAATAATAATAATAATAATAATAATAATAATAATAATAATAATAATAATAATAATAATAATAATAATAATAATAATAATAATAATAATAATAATAATAATAATGCATTATTCTTAGACCTTCCAACCCTCTGAGGGAGGCTCTTGGCTTCAAAGCTGAGCTCTTGCAACCCCCTTAAAAACTGGGTCTGCTTTTCTGAGATCCCCCCTCCCCTCCTCTCCCTATGCCATCCAGCACCCCCCCACACCCAAAATTATCTCTGCCTTAGTGTTTGCTTTGCAGACAGTTGAACAGAAGGTCTGGCTTTGCCAGTAAGACCAAACTAGGGACTTTTGTTGTGGGGATGCAGCTGATGTTAAAAAGGGTTGTGCTCCACTTGACCTTTCACCCTGGGTGACTGGGTGAGTGTCCTCACTTGGGCATAATCGGTGGGGTTATTTTTATGGTCGCCTCCTTCTGCGCTGCCCAGCTCTTGCAAAGTGGGGCAAGTTTGCAAATATTGCAGAGAAAAGATACCAACTTATATTTTCAATAAGTATGGCAGATAAATTTATATCTGCAATAAATCTTGCAAATAAAAGATACCAATTTATATCTTGAATAAATAAGCAAATAAACTTATACTGGCCGTAAATATTGCAAATCAAAGACATCAACACACTTGCCAAAACTATTGCAGATTAACTTACATCTGCAATAAATATTACAAATGAAAGACACTAATTTATATTTTAAACTAAATATTGCAAATAAACTTATATTTGGCCATAAATATTGCAGATCAACTGATATCAAACAAAAGACGCCGGTTTATATTTTCAAGTCAATGTTGCAAATAAACCAACGTTGGCCCAAACTATTGCAAAGCTTCTATTTGCCAAAAACCATTGCAGATCAATGTCCATGGGCAATAAATAGCGTCAATGAGAGATACCAACAAATTAAAAGATTCCAAGTTAGAAGGCGGTTTGTTTTGAGCAAAAGGCATATATTATATCCAAATGCAACCAGGCCCTGGGATGGGTTTGGGCCAAACCAAATTCGGGCTTTTTTGGGGGTGGGGTGGGGCGGGGGAGCCTCACTTTTGCAAGGGGGCAAAAGAGTTGCGTGCAGAGAGCTTGCAACCTGATCGATGGGGAAGGGAGGAAGAATAGGGACGAAGAGAGGAAGAAAATTGGCTTTTTATCCATTTGGCAAAGTTGGGGAGGGGATAATAATTCTTTTTACTCTGCTTCTGCAGCGAGAGACGGGGAGTTCGTGCACGCTGGGAGGGAGGGAGGGAAGCTGGTGCAGTCTTGGCCCAAATTTTCTGCAGCTGGCAAAGGGACCTGGGAGGAGGAGGAGGAGGAGGAGGAGGAGGAGGAGGAGGAGGAGGAGGAGGAGGAGGACTGGAAAAAAAGTCTTTGAATAGAAGGGGATTTATTTATTTATTCGATGTCTGCGGTCAGCCATCCAAACGAGTGACACCCGTTAGCAAGCAAAATCAAACCTTGCAAGGAGCAGGAGGCCAGAATAACAGAGCTGGGAGGGACCTTGGAGGTCATCTAGTCCAGCTTCCCCCCCCCCCCGCTCAAACGGGAGACCCTACCCCATTTCAGCCAAACGCCGGTCCGATCTCTTCTTCACCAATCTCTCCACCGATGGAGCACTCACAGCTTCTGGAAGCAAGCCCGTTCCGGAATAAAACACAAGAGCTGGAAGGGACCCTGGAGGTCATCTAGTCCAGCCCCCCACCCCCTCTCGAGCAGGAGAACCTATAGCACCCTCTCAGACCAGGGACTGTCCAGTCTCTTCTTCAAAGCCTCCAGCGATGGAGCGACCACTGAAAAGCAACAGTGGAGACGCTAAACCTGGTTTCTCTCCCGGCGGGGGCGAGCATGCAGGGTGTTGCATGACATCCTTGCTAGGTTTGGGATGAGGCTTGAGGGCGGGGGGTGGGGAGAAGTGGGAGAGAAGAAGGGGGGGGTGCTTGAGAAGGAAGGTAGAATCTGCAGACCCCACCCCAATTTAGCTCAGCCATGCTGCCTTGCAAGGCCAAGGCTTATTAGGGGCTTAAGTTGCACGTCTGAATGTCTTCCTTTAAAAGCAGGCTTGGCGTCTTCTCCAGCTTTTAGGGAATCTCTGCACTTTGCTCGGTCTTAAAAAGCGAGCCAGGTTTCCTGGGGAGGAGGGGGGTGGGGGTCAGCGGATTGGGTATTATTTAACCCCAAGAGGTTAGAGTTTGCCGGAAGAGATTATCCCAGGTTTATTCCTTGTTCTGATTTGCTGGCTGATTAGCGTGGATTAGGGCGAGAGGTGACGTAACTTAACTGGGACATGTCACCCATGTCTCATCCTTGTTTGCAACTGGTAGCAAGGCTCCTCCGTGGGCGGCTGGCTGGTTGGGCTGTCCCAGATGATTAAAGTAGTTCTGGTTTTGCAACTTGGGCTTCACGGAAAGCTGGGTCGGGTAGCTGTGTTAAGCCCCAGATTCTTTCGGCGGGCGGAGCTGGGACCGGTTGCTTCCTCTTAGCCTCAGTCTTCCCTTCCGTCAAATGGGAGCGGTGCCCCAGTTCAGGGGACTGGATGACCTGGGAAAGGTTTTCTGACACAGGGGTGGTGGAATCCGTGTGTCCTCTCCCTTTGGGGATTAGCAAGCAAGGTGGGAAGGGAGAGGCTGGCCGGCAATAAGAAATCCAGGTGTAAACCTTGTGTTAAGAGGAAGGAAGGAAGGAAGGAAGGAAGGAAGGAAGGAAGGAAGGGAAAGAAGGAAAGGAAAGAAAGAGAAAGAAGGGAAGGAAGGAAGAGAAGGGAAGGAAGGAAGGAAAAGGAGGGAGGGGGGAGGAAAGAAGGAAAGGAAGGGGAAGGGAAAGAGGGAAGGGAAAGGAAGGAAAGAAGGAAGAAAGGAAAACAAGGAAAGAGAAAGGGAAGGATGAGAAGGGAAGAAAGGAAAGAAGGAAGGAAAAGGAGGGAGGGGGAAGGAAAGGAGGAAAGGAAGGGAAGGGAAAGAGGGAAGGGAAAGAAAGGAAGGAAGGGAAGGAAGTAAAAAGGAAGAAAGGAAAAGAAGGAAAGGAAAGGAAAGGAAAGGAAGGAAGGAAACTTGCCTTAAGCTAGGAAGAAAGATTTAAAACTGAACGAGACGCAACTCCTAAATCAGATTTGCAGATTTCGGAGGATTTACCAGGCGCATTTTTAAAAAGACCATCTGTCATTTCCAAACCTCCCGACTGTCTTTGAGAGTATTTTTTTCCCCTTCCTTCTCCATTTTGAGTCTCGTCTCCTGAGGATGGAGGGTGCCGATTTAATGGAGGGCTTTTAAAATTCTGCTCTGACTTAACCTACATTTTCCAAAAGGGCTTTCAGCTGCCTTTTTCTTTTTTTTTTTCTTTTTCCTTTTTTCTCTTCCCGATTCATTTTCTGCCGGTCAGGGTTGGATTAAAATTTAAATAAAGGGCCTGGCAAATTGCCTTTTCTTCTATCTATTTGCATTAGCGGCAGAAGAAAAAGTGGTGGAAGACAAACCTGAACGATCCATTTCGGGGGCCAAATGCAAAAAAAAAAAAAAAGACATTTGTTAAGTGATTTTTCCTCCTTTTACGACTTTTCTTGCCACGGTAAGTGAATTAATTTAATTTAATTTAATTTAATAATATTTCTATACCGCCCTTCTCCCTGAGGACTCAGGGCGGTGTACAGGGCAAGAATAAAACCTGCAGCCGATTGGTCGACCTAACAACTGTGGCAGGGAAGGTCATAAAATGGGGCAGAACTCACTTAGCAACATGAATTTGGGCTCCGTTGTGGTCGAGGAATACCTGCGGATGGTTTAATAATAATAATAAAGTTGGAAGGAACCTTGGAGGTCATCTAGTCCAACCCCCTGCTCAGGCAGGAAACCTTATACCATTTCAGGCAAATGGCTGTCCTGTCTCTTCTTAAAAACTTCCAGTGTTGGGGAAGGAAGGAAGGAAGGAAGGAAGGAAGGAAGGAAGGAAGAAAGAAAGAAAGAAAGAAAGAAAGAAAGAAAGAAAGAAAGAAAGAAAGAAAGAAAGAAAGACAGTTGGAAGGGACCTTGGAGGTCATCTAGCCCAACCCCCTGCTCAGGCAGGAAACCCTACACCATTTCAGGCAAATGGCTGTCCTGTCTCTTCTTAAAAACTTCCAGTGTTGGAGAAGGGAGGGAAGGAAGGAAAGGAAGGAAGGAAAGGAAGGAAGGAAGAAAGAAAGAAAGAAAGAAAGAAAGAAAGAAAGAAAGAAAGAAAGAAAGAAAGAAAGAAAGACAGTTGGAAGGGACCTTGGAGGTCATCTAGTCCAAACCCCCTGCTCAGGCAGGAAACCCTATACCATTTCAGATAAACGGCTGTCCTTAAAAACCTCCAGTGTTGGAGCATTCACAGCTTCTGGAGGCAGGCAGTTCCACCGGTTAATTGTTCTCACTGTCAGGAAGTTTCTCCTTAGTTCTAGGTTGCTTCTCTCCTTGACTAGTTTCCATCTGTTGCTTCTTGTCCTGGATTCGGGCGCTTTGGAGAACAGCTTGACTCCCTCTTCTTTGGGGCAGCCCCTGAGATACTGGAAGGCTGCTATCATGTCCCCCCTGGTCCTTCTCTTCGTTAAACTAGACGTACCCAATTCCAGCAGCCGTTCCCTGTATGTTTTAGCCTCCAGTCCCCCGATCATCTGTGTTGCTCTTCTCTGTACCCTTTCTAGAGTCTCGACATCTTTTTTACATCGTGGTGACCAAAACTGGATGCAGGATTCCAGTTGTGGCCTTACCCAGGCCTTGTAAAGTGGTATTAACACTCCACGTGATCTTGATTCTGTCCCTCTGTTAACGCAGCCTAGCAGGAGAGACTGGACAGCCATTTGTCTGAAATGGTGCAGGGTTTCCTGCCTGAGCAGGGGGTTGGACTAGATGACCTCCAAGGTCCCTTCCAACTTGTTGTTAGTCTGAAATGGTGTAGGGTTTCCTGCCTGAGCAGGGGGTTGGACTAGATGACCTCCAAGGTCCCTTCCAACTTGTTGTTAGTCTGAAATGGTGTAGGGTCGTAAGTCGAGGACCACCTGTAGCGTTGGGAGGGGGGGAGAGAAACCTGCTCAGAATCCAAGCTGACTGGCTTTTCATGGTTTGTCAATGGAGGAGGAGTTCTCCAGTTCTCCCACCACAACTGGACGTGGGGGTCTTTGTGTCTCCAAAAGCGGAGGGTCCGTAACCATCGTAGATTGGGGAGGGGGTGTTCTGCAAGGACCCTCTCCCCAAAGGACAGTGAACAGAGCTTTTGGTGTGTGTGTGTGGGGGGGGGGAAGGGACAAGATGCTTCGCTTTAATTCACAGGTCATTACAATTAATTGTAATGTATGGGCTTCTTCCCCAGCCAATGGCTTAAGCGGGGTAGGCCACCTTGGCTCTTTTATGACTCGCGGCCTTCAACTCCCAGAATTCCTCAGCCAGCATGGCTCTGCTTGGAAACCTCTCACTTTCCCCTCAGCGTGGCTGGCTCAGAAATTCTGGGAGTTGAAGTCCACAAAGTCATCAAATGGTCATAGTTCCCTCATGCCGGCTGAGGAATCCTGGGAGTTGAAGTCCACATGTCATAAAACGGTCATAGTTCCCTCACGCCAGCTGAGGAATTCTGGGAGTTGAAGTCCACAAGTCATCAAATGGTCATAGTTCCCTCATGCCGGCTGAGGAATCCTGGGAGTTGAAGTCCACATGTCATAAAAGGGTCATAGTTCCCTCACGCCAGCTGAGGAATTCTGGGAGTTGAAGTCCACAAGTCATCAAATGGTCATAGTTCCCTCATGCCGGCTGAGGAATCCTGGGAGTTGAAGTCCACATGTCATAAAAGGGTCATAGTTCCCTCACGCCAGCTGAGGAATTCTGGGAGTTGAAGTCCACAAGTCATCAAATGGTCATAGTTCCCTCATGCCGGCTGAGGAATTCTGGGAGTTGAAGTCCACAAGTCATCAAAGGGTCATAGTTCCCTCACGCCGGCTGAGGAATCCTGGGAGTTGAAGTCCACAACTCATCAAAGGGTCATAGTTCCCTCACGCCGGCTGAGGAATCCTGGGAGTTGAAGTCCATAACTCATCAAAGGGTCATAGTTCCCTCACGCCGGCTGAGGAATCCTGGGAGTTGAAGTCCATAACTCATCAAAGGGTCATAGTTCCCTCACGCTGGCTGAGGAATTCTGGGAGTTGAAGTCCACGAGTCATCAAAGAGCCAAGGTTGCCTACCCCTGGCCTAGGGTCTCCTCCTGGCCAAGGGACAGACATGGTTCTGCCTTGGCTGAAGCTCAGATTCTGAGGGGTTCTCCAGAGTCCCCTGCTTTTGGGGGGGGTGGCGCTCTGGGGGTGCCGCATCCAAACATTTCCAACCGAGGGGCTGGCTGGGGAATTCTGGGAATTGCAGAGCTTATGCAGCAGGGAGCAGAAAAAGGAGCTAGAGATGAGGTGTGGATCCTTCTTTGCTGGAAAAGCTAGAATTCTTTTCCTTTCTTCCCCCCTCCTTTTTTCCTCTTTTTCCCTTTCTCTCTTTTCTCTCTCTTTTCGCCTCTCATTTCTCTCTCTCTCTCCCTTCCTTCCTTCTCTCGCTGTCTTTCCGCCTGTCGCCTCTTTCTCCTCTCTTTCTTTCAATCTTTGATTTCTCTTTCTCTCTGTTTCTCTCTCTGCCTCTCATTTTTCTCTTTCTCTGCCTCTTTCTTTCTTTCCTTCTCTCCTTCTTTCCTTCTCCTGTCACTTTCTCTCACTTTCTTTCAGCCTGTCACCTCTCTTTCTTTCTTTCTTTCTTTCTTTCTTTCTTTCTTTCTCACTCTTTCTCTTGCTGCCTCTTTGTTTCTTGCCTTTCTTTCTTTCTTTTTCTTTCATTCTTTCTTTGGTCACTTTCTCTCGCTTTCTTTCTGCCTGTCACCTCTTTCTCCTTCTCTCTTTCTGTCTCTTTTATCTCTCTCTTTTTTTCTGTCTCTGCCTCTCACTTTTTCTCTTTCTCTTTCTCTCTATGCCTCTTTCCTTTCTTTCTTTCTTTCTTTCTTTCTTTCTTTCTTTCTTTCTTTCTTTCTTTCTTTCTTTCTTTCTTTCTTTCTTTCTTTCTATCTCTCTCCTTCCTTCCTTCCTTCCTCTCCTTCCTTCCTTCCTTCCTTTCTTTCTTTCTTTCTTTCTTTCTTTCTTTCTTTCTTTCTTTCTTTCTTTCTTTCTTTCTTTCTTTCTTTCTTTCTTTCTTTCCTTTCTTTCCTTTCTTTCTATCTTCCTCTCCTTCCTTCCTTACTCTCCTTCCTTCCTGTAGTTTCTTTTCTTTCTGCCTCTTAGTTCTTTCTCTCTCCCCACAGCGCCAGTTGGGACCCCCACCCTCAAATAAGCTTTGTGTGTGTGGGGGGGCAACCTTCCGCTTGCTCTTTTTAACTTCCTTCCCCCCCCCCCACCCCCCCCCCCCCCGCGGAGAGGCTCCCGCTGTGCCGGTGGGCGCCCTCCCCCCCTCCGCCAGAGACCTTGGGCTGAGCTCGGCAGGGTGACGGCCTGGGTGGCTCCTCCGCTTCCCTTCTCTGCACTCCTCTGATTAAACGGGCAGGGTGCCCGGGGTTGGGCAAGGGCAGGCCAGAGGGTGCCACGGGGTGCCACGGGGCAGAGGCAGGTAGGGGAGGACGGGGCTGGCGGTGGGGGGGGAGACTCTCGGCAAGGTTGGGCCTCCGTGGCGGAGGGGGTCCCCTCGGTGGATATGAGCCCAGAGAGAAATCCAAGGGGCAGATTTGATGGGGAAGAATGGATCCCGGTTTCCACGTAGGCCACTTTCTCTCGACTTGGCAATCTGGAAGATGGGTGGATTGCGACGCCCAGAATTCTCCAGCCAGCAAGAGAGAAAGAGAAGGGAGGGAGGGAGGGAGGAAGAGAAAGAAAGAAAGAAAGAAAGAAAGAAAGAGAAAGAAAGAAAGAAAGAAAAGAAAGAGAGAGAGAAAAGGGAAGGAAGGTAGAAAGGAAGGGGAAGGAAAAGAATGAATGAACAAAGGAATTCTGGGAGTTGAAGTCCACCCACCTTCCAGTTGCTGAGAAAGAAAGAAAAAGAAAGAGAGAGAGAAATGGAAGGAGGAAAGAAACGGAGGAAAGGGAAGAAAGAAAAGGAAGATAGGAAGGAAGGAAAGAGAAAGAAAGAAAGAAAGAAAGAAAGAAAGAAAGAAAGAAAGAAAGAAAGAAAGAAAGAAAGAAAGAAAGAAAGAAAGAAAGAAAGAAAGAAAGAAAGATTGAATTCTGGAAGTTTGAAGTCCACCCATCTTTCACTTTGCTGAGGTTGAGAAAAACTGGCGATTTCAATGCTCAAATCTATGAAACGGTAACTTGGAGGGGGTTCCTCAAACATGTCGCTAACCTGGCCTCCTGTCCCCGCCCTCCGTGTCCCCCCCCCCGTTGTCTCCCCCCCCCCAGCTCTTATCCTGCTCTTCTACTTCGTCTTCTACGGCTTCCTGACCGGCCTCTTCACCCTCACCATGTGGGTCTTGTTGCAGACCGTGGACCCTTCCTCCCCACCTACCAGGACCGTCTCTCCATCCCAGGTGAGTCTCTTCCCCCTCCCCCTCAGTCCAGGGGGGGGGGAGAGGAACGGGGCCCGTTTCCCTCAACTCCCTTCCGTCCGCCCCCCCCCCCCCGCCTGGTGGAAAGCCTGCTTAGACATTCGCCCGCTCCCATCAAAGGCTTTGCAAGCCGTGGGTCCTTTGGTCCCCCAAACCCAGGCTGGGGGGATTAAGCCCCGGAGATAAGCCAGGCTGTGGCTTATGGGTTATGTTGGAGGAAGGTGCCGTGACACGGGTAGCAGAGACAGGTAGCCTTCTTTGGAGATGTTGAAGGGATCTGCCTGAGGGAGGGGGCTGGACTGGAAGACCTCCGGGGGTCCCATCCAGTCCCCTGGTTTTCTGAGGCTTTGGGAAGACAGCCAGGAATCGGCTCCTTCTCAACCCCATGAACCATGGTTTAATTCTGGTTTAGCAGCCAGTGAGTGGGCTGGGACGGAGAGTCAGGCACAGATATTTAGTAAATAAATAAATAAATAGAAAATAATGTTACGTTTCTTTATCCAAATTGCAGGAAAGCCCAAAAGAGACCCAGCAATGTGGGTGGGGTGGGGGGCTCCAGGCTGCCCCACTGAAATTCGGGGGGGGGGGAAATGCAGAGCTTCTGGCCCACGTGGGGCTGTGTGAGAAATAGAATTATGGGATGGAAGGAGACTATGCTGGGGTGTGGGGGTGGCCCTCAACTCCTGCCTGAGCAGGGGGTTGGACTAGATGACCTCTAAGGTCCCTTCCAACTTTATTATTATTATTATTATTATAACCTGGTCTGCTGTTTGCGTTTATGATATTATTTCAAATTATTTTCTATTTTATTTGACCTCTTGTTTTATACCTTTACATGTTTTTTTTATTTTATTTCACATATTTTTATCTTTCATTTTTTTAAATCTTCTCTTCTTTTGTCTTTTATTTTTTTTAACTATTTTATTTTTTTTACATTCGGCCTTCTCGTTTTTGATTCTGTTTTGTTTTTTATAATATTTGGCATTTATCTTTTTTATCTCTCCTGGGTCTTATTTTTGATTTCGTTTCGTTTTGATTTTGATTTTACATTACATTTCGTGTTCTATTTTACCTTTTTTCCCCCGTTTCACTTCTTTTTCTATTTTATGTCCCATTTGTTTTATCTTCTATTTTTAATTATTTTATCTTTTTTACTTTTAATTATTTACTTTTATATTTTTTTAAATTTTATTTTATTATTTCCCCACCCCCACCCCTTTAATGTCAGGCGTGATGATCCGTCCCAAGACAGACGCTCTGGACATCAGCTACAATTTAACCGAAAGGGAATCTTGGGACAAATATGTGAAGATGCTCAATACTTTTTTGGAAGGTGAGTGATGGAAGGGAGCCAAGTTTTCCTCCCTCCCTCCCTCCCTCCCTCCCTTCCTTCCTTCCTTCCTTCCTTCCTTCCTTCCTTCCTTCCTTCCTTCCTTCCTTTCTCTTTCTTTCTTTCTTTCTTTCTTTCTTTCTTTCTTTCTTTTCTTTCTTTCTTTCTTTCTTTCTTTCTTTCATTCTTTCTTTCTTTCTTTCTTCTTTCTTTCTTTCTTTCTTTCTTTCTTTCTTTCTTTCTTTCTTCTTTCTTTCTTTCTTTCTTTCTTTCTTTCTTTCTTTCTTTCTTTCTTTCTTTCTTTCTTTCTTTCTTTCTTTCTTTCTTTCTTTCTTTCTTTCTTTCTTTCTTTCTGCCTCCCTCCCTCCCTCCCTCCCTCCCTCCCTCCCTCTTCCTTCTTTTCTTTCTTTCTTTCTTTCTTTCTTTCTTTCTTTCTTTCTTTCTTTCTTTCTTTCTTTCTTTCTTTCTTTCTTTCTTTCTTTCTTTCTTTCTTTCTTTCTTTCTTTCTTTCTTTCTTTCTTTCTTTCTTTCTTTCTTTCTTCTTTCTTTCTTTCTTTCTTTCTTTCTTTCTTTCTGCCTCCCTCCCTCCCTCCCTCCCTCCCTCCCTCTTCCTTCTTTTCTTTCTTTCTTTCTTTCTTTCTTTCTTTCTTTCTTTCTTTCTTTTTCTTTCTTTCTTTCTTTCTTTCTTTCTTTCTTTCTTTCTTTCTTTCTTTCTTTCTTTCTTTCTTTCTTTCTTTTCTTTTCTTTCTTTCTTTCTTTCTTTCTTTCTTTCTTTCTTTCTTTCTTTCTTTTCTTTCTTTCTTTCTTTCTTTCTTTCTTTCTTCTTTCTTTCTTTCTTTCTTTCTTTCTTTCTGCCTCCTCCCTCCCTCCCTCCCTCCCTCCCTCCCTCTTCCTTCTTTTCTTTCTTTCTTTCTTTCTTTCTTTCTTTCTTTCTTTCTTTCTTTCTTTCTTTCTTTCTTTCTTTCTTTCTTTCTTTCTTTCTTTCTTTCTTTCTTTCTTTCTTTCTTTCTTTCTTTCTTTCTTTCTTTCTCCCTTCTCACCCAATCTCCGCTCCTTTCTCTCCGCCAGCCTACAATGACTCTCGGCAAGTGGCCATGAACGAATTCTGCCAGCCGGGCCGTTACAACGAACAGCTGGACAACGGGGTCTTGAACTACCCCAAGCGGGCCTGCCAGTTCAACCGGACGATGTTGAGGGACTGTTCGGGACTCAACGACTCGACTTACGGCTATCAGGAAGGGCGACCTTGCATCCTGGTCAAAATGAACCGGGTGGGTTGCTGGAAGATTGTGGGGTGAGGGTCTCCCCAGAGGAAGGAGGGGTTAGGGAGGAGGAGACCAAGAAGGAGCAATTGGGGTGTTGCAAAGGGGCTTTTTAAAATTGCTTGTGGCTTCCTGGCCAACGCAGTTAGTCCCCAACTTACAACCGCCATAATAAAGCCGCAAATTTAGTTTCCTAAGTGAGAGATTTCGTAAGTGAATTATGCCCCATTTTACGACCTTTTGGGCCACCGTTGTTTTTTATTTTATTTTAATTCCATTTATATCCCGCCCTTCTCCGAAGACTCAGGGCGGCTTACAAGCTTAGCAGTAGCCTTCATTCTATGTATATGCCTGCTTATTAGGGCTTTCACACACGAATCGTTGCCCTCAATCCCGGGAAACTAACCGTCGTAAATATGAACGCGTTTGCACACGCCTGAACTTTGATCATGTCACCTTGGGGAAGGCTGCGACGGTCGTAAGTGTGAAAATCGGTCTTAGGTCCCTTTTCTCAGGGGCATTGTGGCTTTGCTTGGTCACTAAACGAACTGTTGTAAGTCGAGGACTAATTGCAACACCTTTTCTTCTGCCAGTCATTTGGGGTGATGAGAATTAGAGTGGCACATTGCCCACTCATGTTCTAGATCAGGGGTCTTCAAATTTGGCCCTTTGTTGACTAGTGGACTTCAACTCCCAGAATTCCTCAGCCAGCATGCCTGGCTGAGGAATTCTGGGAGTTGAAGTCCAGAAGTCATCAAGGGAGCCATAGTTTCCCCCATGCTGGCTGAGGAATTCTGGGAGTTGAAGTCCAGAAGTCATCAAGGGAGCCATAGTTTCCCCCATGCTGGCTGAGGAATTCTGGGAGTTGAAGTCCACAAGTCATAAAAGGGTCATAGTTCCCTCACACCGGCTGAGGAATTCTGGGAGTTGAAGTACACAAGTCATAAAAGGGTCATAGTTCCCTCACGTTGGTTGAGGAATTCTGGGAGTTGAAGTCCAAAAGTAATAAAAGGGCTAAGTTTGAAGACCCCTGTTCTGGACCACAGAGAACCAATCGGAGGTCCTAAACCAGTGTTTGTGGCCACTGGATGATGGGTGGACTTCAACTCCCAGAATTCCTCAGCCAGCAAGGCTTTACCAGAATTCAACTTGGATAGGACAAGAACAAATATCCATCCCCCTTTTTTATTTTTTATTTTTTATTGGATAACTCTCTTAGTAGATGGTGGGAATGCGGCTGACGTAATATAACTTGATTTCAGCAAAGTTTTGGGGGAAAAAAATAACCGGGTCAAGCTAAATTAATGAACGAGTTAAAGGTGGGCTAGACGGCACAAGAGTTAAATAGAAAACTTGACCGGCTGTCTGGGGGATTCTGGGAGTTGAAGTCCCCCCATCTTCTGCTGGCCGAGTTTGAAAAATGTTGCCCTGATCCTCTTCCTCCTTCCTTTTATAGATCATCAAATTCTACCCAGGCGATAACCAGCCCGTGAACATCTCCTGCACGGCCAAGGTAAAGAGACCCCTCCCCACACACACACACTTTCTCTGTCTTCTTCTCCATCTCCTGTTTGTTTGTTCTTGGTTTTTCACACATTTTATCTCCTCACTCTGCACCCCACTCCTGTTCTGTCGGAAACCAATGTTCCCTGCCGACAGAAACTGAGGTCCACGCCGGAGGTAAGGGTTGCTTCTTGAGGATAAGAGGGCGCCGCTTTTGGGGCTTCTTAAACCCGCTGCGTAGTTGGTCAAAGTTGCTTTTAGGACGATAATAGGATAGATTGCACCTTGCTTCAGCGGGCAGCCCCAGAGCAAAGTGTCCAGTCTCTGATGCAGGAGAATATGCCACTGATGGCGTTCCCTAGTTGGGTCATGAAACGTCTGCGAGAAAACCGCCCAGCTCAGAGAGCACCCAGGACCCCACAGTCTTCTTTCTTCTTTTTTCTTCTTCTTCTTCTTCTTCTTCTTCTTCTTCTTCTTCTTCTTCTTCTTCTTCTTCTTCTTCTTCTTCTTCTTCTTCTTCTTCTTCTTCTTCTTTTCTTCTTCTTCTTCTTCTTCTTCTTCTTCTTCTTCTTCTTCTTCTTCTTCTTCTTCTTCTTCTTCTTCTTCTTCTTCTTCTTCTTCTTCTTCTTCTTCTTCTTCTTCTTCTTCTCCTCCTCCTCCTCCTCCTCCTCCTCCTCCTCCTCCTCTCCAGAAATGCCACTTCTTTCTAGCCTTGATGTTCCCTAGTTGGGTCATGAAACATCTGCGAGAAAACCGCCCAGCTCAGAGAGCACCCAGGACCCCACAGTCGTCGTCTTCTTCTCCTTCTTCTCCTCCTTCTCCTTCTCCTTCTCCTCCTCCTCCTCTCCAGAAACGCCACTTCTTTCTAGCCTTGATGATGTTACCTAGTTGGGTCATGAAACCTCTGCAAGAAAATCACCAGCTCTGAGAGCACCAGGGACCCCACAGTCCTCCTCCTCCTCCTCCAACCCCACTCCTTTCTAGCCTTGATGATGTTACCTACTTGGGTTATGAAATGTCTGCAAGAAAACAACACAGCTCAGAGAGCACCAAGCACCCCACAGTCATCGTCCTCCTCCTCCTCCACATCCCTCCTCCCTTCTAGTGTGTGTGTGTGTGTGTGCGTGTCTGTCCCTATTGGTTTACGGTCTGAAGATACATGGACTTCAACTGCCAGAATTCAGCAGCAGCTTGTTGCTCCCTCTGCTAGGGATTCTGGGAACTGAAGTCCACACCTCTGGAAGGCAGGGAATTTAGAGACCCTTGGTTTAAGGGTAGGGGTAGGCAACCTTGATGACTCGTGGACTTCAACTCCCAGAATTCCTGCGTCAGCATGGCTGGTTCAGGAATTCTGGGTATTGAAGTCCACAAGTCATGAAAGCATCAAGGTTGCCCACCCCTGGGCTAAACTAGGGAATTCTGGGAGCTGAAGTCCACCCATCTTAAAGCTATCAAGTCAAAAGGTCCAATCTACTACATTTTGGCTATCTTACGGATGGAAAATTTGGTTAGTTCTTGATTTACCACATTCCATTTACTGACCGTTCAAAGTTACAATGGCGACTTAGGGCCATTTCTCATACTTACAACCGTTGTAGCAACCCACTCATATTTATGACGGTCGCTGTCTCCGGGGGCCACGTCACCCGCCTTTCGCACCCTCCTTACCAGCAAAGTCAAAGTTAAGTGATTCACTTAGCGGAGGCCAGAAACGTCGTCCAACGGGGCAACGTTCACCCAACGAGTGTCTCGTTTAATAGCGGAAATTCGTGGGGCTCCGTCGCAGTCGTACATTGAGGAGGACCCGTATTCCGGGGCCATGTTTTGTGCGGAGAAAAAAAATATGGATCTCCCGATTCCAAGGATTCTGGGAAAAGTGGTGTTTACCCCCACCCCTCCTTAAAAAAATAAAAATAAATAGAAATAGGGGCGAAAGCTGCCGAAAAAAATCTTACTCTTTGGCTGTCTCCTGTAGCAGAGCCGCCAGCTTCCGTGCCTGCTTCCTTCGGGGTGGGGGTGGGGACAGGAATTCTGCTTGCCACCCAATGCCCAGCCACGAATTTTCCACGGCTTCGAACACCTGCATGAGCCACCTCCGCACCCCTCCCCAAATGTAGAATCCATCTTTCTCCGCCACGGCCCAAACATTGCAGGGAGCTATTCCCCCCCCCCCCGCTGCTTTCTCCCCCACACCCACGGCAGACCCTGATTTCATTCCTCTTTCTTTACTAACCTGTTCATTTCGTTCACTAATCCATCCGTCCGTCGTTCTCGCCCGTCCCTTCCTGCCTCTTCGTTTGCATGTTTCGCCTCCGTCTGTCCTTCCTTCTCCGTTTTCCAGCGTCAGAAGGAGGAAATCGGCCACGAAGACGAAAGCCTTGTAAGAGTCCGGGAGAGAGGGGGGGCTTTGTTTCAGGGGGGGGCCATGGTGGAAGAATTTAGGGTCCGATGGGCTGGGGAGTTTAAAAGACGGGAGCCCAAAGAGTGGGAGAGATTGCGAAACTCAGCGCAGTTGCGGCTCGCCGGGATTATTTATTGATGCATAAGAAATTTTAAAAATGATCGAAGGCGCGCGTTGCTTATTTTGGTTGGGGAGGGGGGTGAAGCTCAGGCTATCATTTGACACACACACACACTCACAAACACTTTTCACCCTCCCAGAAAGAGGAGGACACACACAAGCTGGGAGAGATTGCCATGTTTCCCGCGGAGGGCCACATCGATCTAATGTACTTCCCGTATTACGGAAAGAAAGTTCACGTGAGTATCGATTCTTTGCCTCTTACCTGGCCAGGTGCATGCTGGGAAATTCCCAGGTTTTTCTCCAGGGGGGATGTTTGCACACAGAGGCGTTTTATCTCTCTCTCTCTCTCTCTCTCTCTCTTTCTTTTCCAACCCAACCTGGCAAAAGTGCAGGCTGGGAAAATTCCCACGTTTTGGACCCTGGAGCAATTTTTATAAATCACAAGTTTTAATTTTCCCATCATTTTTTTTTGACCCAGTTCAGTCTTTGCTGCCACTTTTGGTTTAAATGAAGCTGGAGGAAGAGATCGCCTAGGCCAGGGGTAGGCAACCTCGGCTCTTTTATGACTCATCAACTTCAACTCCCAGAATTCCTGAGTCAGCTGGCTCAGGAATTCTGAGAGTTGAAGTCCATCAGTCGTAAAAGAGCCGAGGTTGCCTACCCCTGGCCTAGGCCATGACCTATAATAATAGCAGAACAGAATGGCGGTCCAATCTCTTATTGAAAACCTCCAAGTGTTGGAGCACCGACGGCTTCTGGTGGCAAGCAGTTCCACTGGTTAATCGTTCTCCTGGTCAGGGAATTCCTACTTAGTTCCAAGCGCCTTCTCTCCTTGATGAGTTTCCGTCTGTTGCTTCTTGTCCTGCCTTCAGGGGCTTTGGAGAATATGTGGAACCCCCCCTTCCTCTTCTCTCTGGCAGCCCCCCAAATACTGGAATACTGCTATCCTGTCCCCCACACTTCCTCTTGTTTTGATAAATGGGGAAAAAAATAAGACCGGGAAGTTTGTGGCCTAACTTTTTCTCTCTTTGTGGGTCCTGGGAGGTGGTTGAGATTTCTCCCCAACCCCCCCCCCCTTTTTTATTATTTTTATTATAAATATTTCTTTTTCGATTCTGACGTTCCAGGTCAACTACACCCAGCCCGTGGTGGCTGTGAAGTTCCTGAACCTCACCTTTAACCACGACCACAACATCGAGTGTAGGATTAACGCCATCAACATTAAGACCGACGAACGAGACAAGTTTGCCGGGCGGGTGGCTTTCAAAATCCGGGTCAACAAAGACTAAAGATGAGCTAATCCTCCATCTCCTGGACCCCCCCACCCCCAAAAAACCCCAGATCCTTCCCAGTGGCTCTTTGCAGTCCCAACGCAGAGCTTGAAACAACTTAACTGGTCCGAAGCCGACGGAAATTGGGGGGGGGAGGAGGATGGATTTAGGGGTTCCCCACTGGCTGCTGCTGTTCCCCTCTGTCTCACTAACCTTTGCTGTTAGACAATCCCACCTCTCTTGTTGAC
Source organism: Vipera berus (assembly GCF_964194415.1). Lineage (NCBI taxonomy): Eukaryota > Metazoa > Chordata > Lepidosauria > Squamata > Viperidae > Vipera > Vipera berus. Next base: position 1,795,308 of record NC_138205.1, on the reverse strand, counting down.
CCAACAATGAAGGGTTTGCTCCAACCTTATCTTCTCGTAGCACGCCCCCCCCCACTCAAAACATGGTTGACACCCCCCCCCGGTTGATTCTAACATCCCAACGGTGTCTTGCAAGGGGAAGCTCAGACTTCTGGGCCTCTCCCTGTCGGCGCTCCCTGTTCCTCCACCCCCCGGAGAAGTTTCCTAATATAATAATAAAATGTATATAGATATTTTTTTATACATATATAAAAGTATATATTAAAAATTAAGGTACCACGGAATCTAGGTATTTTCCTGCTATAATATGCATGGGTCGGGAGACGGTAGCCAGCATAACTGCTTGTCTGCCACTGGGAATGCCTTGCCCCCAAAGCTTGTGGCCGTCGCGACAGGGAAGGCAACTGGGGGGGGGGTTTGATGGGGGAATGGCCCCATTGATTTTAGGAGGGCTCGCTTTTTAGGCAGACCCTGCCCAGTTTACATAGCCCTGGTGCTCCTCAACCGTGGCACCTTGAAGATGGGTAGACTTCAACTCCCAGAATTCCCCAGGCAGCTGTGCTGTCAAAGGTTATTTTTTTTCGTTTTATGCTGAAGTCAAGGTATATTACATCTACCGCATTCCCACCATCTATCAAAAAAGTTATATTACACCTACCACATTCCCACCTTCTTTTTAAAAAATTATATGACATCTACCACATTCCCACCATCTATTTAAAAAGTTATATAACAGCTACCACATTCCCATCATATATTTAAAAAGTTATGTGATATCTACTGCATTCCCACCATCTATTAAAAAGTTATATAACAGCTACCACATTCCCATCATATATTTAAAAAGTTATATGACATCTACTGCATTCCCACCATCTATCAAAAAAGTTATATTACATCTACCGCATTGCTATCAAAAAAGTTATATTACATCTACCACATTCCCACCATCTATTAAAAAAGTTATATTACATCTACCACATTCCCATCTATCAAAAAAGTAATATTACATCTACCACATTCCTATCAAAAAAGTTATTATATCTACTGCATTCCCACCATCTATTTAAAAAGTTATATGACATCTATCGCATTCCCACCATCTACAGTGGGAATCCAGTAGATGTCATGTCAGATGCATCAAAATTACATAATTTAATGAGAAGTTCTGGGAGCTGTAATCCACCCATTGTCAAGGTGCCAAAGTTGAGAAACACTATATTAGGCGAAGGTACAAAATTGTGCTGATTTTGCATGAGGCTAGTCCTCAAGAACAAAAATGTCTAGGAAGCTGGCTTGGCCTCAGAACTCCTAAATTGGGCTAGGAGTGCAATCGCGCAAATGCAGCGGCTTATGGGCATGGCAGCTGTTGTACGACGGCCCTGGTGTGCGGTCTCCTTGCAAAATTAAACTGCCAGGGCCTCTGTGAATGCGGTTTGTTGGTTTTAATTTCTAATCCTGCATTTCTGCTTTCTCATTTTTCCTGCCCTAGGATTGGCATAAGCCATCTTTCTTCATTAGCATACAGCTGTTTTAATCTGTTGTAATAGCAGCACCTTGCACTAAGATAGTATAAATGAACTTCCAGTTTCCACCATAGCCACAGGGGAGAAATTCCTGGACTGAACTAATGCTGATCTTTTAGCCAATGTTAGTTAGTGGTTGGAGATTTTTTTGCTTTCTCTAGAAACTCTTCCTGCAACATCTGTTCTCTCTCTATTCGTTTGGCCTAAAAAAAAAACAACAGTACGTATGACAATGAAGGTTTTTTTTCTAAACTTTCTTTGCGTTTTATCGTCGTGGTAATATTAAAACTTCCTCCCTTTACATTCTAAAGACGCACCTTTGGAGAATATGTATGTACGAATGACACTCATAACTTTAAAACTCCTCCGCTTTTTAACTTTCTTGATTTTTCTTTTGGTCTTGGTTTTTATTTGCAGAATTATTTAATTGCCTGTATCAGATTTACTGTGAAAGAAGAGAAATAAAACTTTAAAAAATATATCAACCTCCTAATGTTTGGTTTTTTTAAAAAAAAAAATAGCAAAACGTGCTAGGAACACGAATGTGGTATTTCAGCTTTAATGGAATGCAAAGTAGAATGCGTATTAATAATCTCGGTTTTATGGTAGCGTGTGTAGACGCTAGCTGAAGCTGTCTTAAAGCTCTTCAGCTCCCAGAATTCCTATTAAGGACTTCAAATCCCAGAATTCCTTGGCACTAACGCAGATAGAGTCACTGTGGTTTGTTTACTCTTTTCTAATCTCTTTCTTTTAGTGGTTTGGATTCATAACCCAAACTGGTAACAACAACAACAACAATAATAATAATATAAAGTTGAAAAGGACCTTGGAGGTCATCTAGTCCAACCCCCTGCTCAGGCAGGAAACCCTATACCATTTCAGACAAATGGCTGTCTAGTCTCTTCTTCAAAACTTCCAGGGTTAGAGCATTCACAGTTTCCAGTGGCAGGCTGTTCCACTGGTTAATTGTCCTCACTGTCAGGAAGTTTCTCCTTAGTTCTAAGTTGCTTCTCTCTTTTTAATTCTGTCTTTCGCAACTTTTTATTTTTCTTGATTTTCTTGCAAGAACTGGGCATGGCTAGTTTAGTGAAGAGAAGAAGGGCCAGGTGGGACATGATAGCAGTCTTCCAATATTTGAGGGGCTGTCCCCAGAGAAGAGGGGGGTGGGATCAACCTATTTTCCAAAGCCCCCTTAAAGCCAGACAAGAAGCAACGGATGGAAACTTATCAAGGAGAGAAGCAACCTGGAATTAAGGAGGAATTTCCTGACAGCAGAAACTACTTGCCTCCAGATGTTGTGGGTGCTCCCATCACTGGAGGCTTTCCAGAAGAGACTGGGCAGGCACTTGTCAGAAATGGCACAGCATCTCCTGCTTGAGCAGGGGGTTGGACTAGATGACCCCCAAGGTCCCCTCTTGTTGTTCTAATTCATTCAAGCAGCGAAGGCAGCAATTCTGGGTGGACCACAAAATAAAGAAGAACGTAAATGGAGGGAAATAAGAATGACATTTAAAAAAAAACCTGAAAAAGATGACAAGAAGAAT
>NC_138205.1:1642259-1787259 GCF_964194415.1 Vipera berus | reverse complement strand
TTGTGACCTCTCGCCTTGACTACTGTAACGCTCTCTACATGGGGCTGCCCTTGAGAGCCACTCGGAAGCTTCAACTGGTGCAGAGTGCAGCTGCACGAACACTTTTGGGGGCCTCCCGATACTCCCATATCACACCTCTCCTCCGTGCGCTGCACTGGCTTCCAGTCGTCTTCCGAGTGAAATTCAAGGTGCTAACAATGACATACAAAGCCCTACATGGCATGGGTCCGGATTACCTACGGGAGCACCTTCTGCCAACGTGAACACCCCTCCGTCCTGTGCGCTCCCACAGAGAGGGCCTCCTCAGGGTGCCACCGCTCAAAGAATGTCGGCTGGTGGCCCCCAGGGGGAGGGCCTTCTCAGTGGGTGCCCCAACCCTCTGGAACTGCTTGCCTACTGAAATCCGGATGGCCCCCGACCTTCGCACCTTCCGGCGCGACTTAAAAACTTACCTGTTCCAGCAGTCCGGCCTGGCCTGACAGCTCTTGGGGTTCCATTTGTTTTTACTATCGTTTTCTACTATTGTTTAATTGTATACCTACCTTACTCTGTACACCGCCCCGAGTCCCTCGGGAGAAGGGCGGTATATAAAAACAAATAAATAAATAAAATAAATAAATAACACAATCTTATTCCGCCCCCCCCAGCCAGCCAGCTTTGTGTGTCAACCTTGCAACTGTGGGTTGCCTTCAATGCGAAGTGGGGGGGGGGAGTTCAATGGGAAACCCCCCCAGGTTAGCTGAGTGGCGGGAAGGAGGAGGCCCTTTCCTCCAGCCCAGGGAGGGTGGGGAGGGAGCTGCAGAGGTGGTCCTCGACTTACGGCCGCAATTGAGCCCAAAACCTCCATCGCTAAACGAGACAGTTGCAAAGCCCCATTTGACGAATCTTCATTGAAATGCTGCAGCTGTCTGAGATGGGATAGATTCTCCTGCCTGAGTAGGGGGCTGGACTAGAAGACCTCCAGGGTCCCTTCCAGCATCTATTCTATTCTATTCTATTCTATTCTATTCTATTCTATTCTATTCTATTCTATTCTATTCTATTCTATTCTATTCTATTCTATTCTATTCTATTCTATTCTATATTTTCTCTATTCTATTCTATTCTATTCTATATTCTGTTCTATTCTATTTTCTATTCTATTCTATTCTATTCTATTCTATTCTATTCTATTCTATTCTATTCTATTCTATTCTATTCTATTCTATATTTTCTTTATTCTATTCTATTCTATTCTATTCTATTCTATTCTATTCTATTCTATAATCTGTTCTATTCTATTTTCTATTCTATTCTATTCTATTCTATTTTTTCTTTATTCTATTCTATTCTATTTTTTCTTTCTTTATTCTATTCTATTCTATTCTATATTTTCTTTATTCTATTCTATTCTATTCTATTCTATTCTATTCTATTCTATTCTATTCTATTCTATTCTATTCTATTCTATTTTTTCTTTATTCTATTCTATTCTATTCTATTCTATTCTATTCTATTCTATTCTATTCTATTCTATTCTATTCTATTCTATTCTATTCTATTCTATTTTTTCTATTCTATTATATTATATTCTATTTTTTCTATTCTATTCTATTCTATTCTATTCTATTCTATTCTATTCTATTCTATTCTATTCTATTCTATTCTATTCTATTCTATTCTATTCTATTCTATTCTATTCTATTCTATTCTATTCTATTATTATTATTTTCTTTGTTCTGTTCTGTTCTATTTTATTCCTTATTACCCCCCCCCCGAACAAGTTGGGAGTCGGGGTGGGGCAGGGTGCTAAGGCTTGGCACTAAGCCGTAGTGTGGAAATAGGGGTGCCCACTGTAAGGCAAAGGGGTCCCCCAGGAGTGGAGCCTTAAACAGCCACGCTGCAACGCGGCACGGTTTCGTTGCCGGGGTGGTGCCATGTGCGGGCCTTCGCAAGCGGAATCTAGGCTCCAGGTACCACACACACACACACACACACACACACACCACACATACAGAGACACACCTCTGTTGCCAGCCAGCTGGGTCTTGGCCAAGCTCGGCTCAGCTGCGGTGAGGCAAGAGGCCAGCCTGTAGGAGGAGCGAAGGGGAGGCACTGCTGCATGACCTTAGGTGGCCCCATCTCTGCCCTGAGACCCAGCCTGAGTGTCCCCCCCATCAATTCAACCCCCTCCTGCCCTTTGGTTGCTGAGACATGCCCCCCCTCACCCAGCAGAGGGTTGCAGCCAGCGAAGCATCAAGGGCTGGGACCCCCTGTCGGGGGAGACCCCCCCCATTGGAGAGAGATGGAAGGGGACGGGGCAGGTCTTGTCCTTCCTCCTCCCCTCCTCTTCCTCCCCCTCCCTGTTGCTAGAAGAATAATGCCCCAACACTGGAAGTTTTGGAGAAGAGACTGGAGAGTCGCTTGTCTGAAATGGAATAGGGTTTCCTGCCTGAGCAGGGGGTTGGACTAGATGACCTCTAAGGTCCCTTCCAACATTATTATTGTTGTTGTTGTTATTTAACCTATTTGGGGCTTTGAGGAAGTCTGACTAAAAGATTTTCTCCCGTTTGCCATTTTGACTTGATTCACTTGAGTTTCAGCTCGACTGTCAATTATCTCACGGAAAAGCGGATTCTGGTTTCTGGTTTTTACAGGAATAAAATATATGTTGATATAAAACTTCCCACACTCCCTTCCTCATTTGCCGCACGGAATATATATTTGCATATGTTGCAAATATTTTCTGGGGCTTCCCCCAAATTTTCCCTACTTTCCTTAAGGTGTGCGGGGTTTGCCCCGGAGTGAGCAGGTGGCAACAGGATTCCCTTGCGTGGAACACCCTCGGGAGGGGGGGTGGTGGTTCTGTTGCAAGTCTGGGGTGTAGCTACTAGAACCTTGCAACGGGGAGGGAAGGGCTCAAGAAAAATGCTGGTGGGTCACTGGGAAAGCTGTCTTCTCTGTGCAGGCTAATCTCCTTTAATTTTAAGGTGGCGAGGTGACGGATGGAAGACCACCAGGAACACCTTGAGGGAAGATTACATTAGGGAAGGAGAGAGAAAGAAACAGAGAGAGAGAAAGAGAGAGAGAGAGAGAGAGAGAGAGAGAGAGAGAGAGAGAGAGAAAGAGAGAGAGAAAGAGAGAGAGAGGGGGGGGGAAGGAAGGAAGGAAGGAAGGAAGGAAGGAAGGAAGGAAGGAAGGAAGGAAGGAAGGAAGGAAGGCCAGGGCACCCTGTATTCAATAATAATAATAAAGTTGGAAGGGATCCTGGAGGTCATCTAGTCCAACCCCCTGCTCAGGCAGGAAACCCTATAGCATTTTAGACAAACGGCTGTCCAGTCTCTTCTTAAAAACTTCCAGAAAGAAAGAAAGAAAGTAAGTCAGGACACCCTGTATTTAATAATAATAATAAAGTTGGAAGGGACCTTGGAGGTCATCTAGTCCAACCCCCTCAGGTAGGCCTCGACTTACCACTGTAAGTGAGCCCCACATTTTCACTGCTAGGTTACACAGCTATTAAGCGAGTTTTGCCCCATTTTTACGAGCTTTCTTGGCCCTGTCCTTAAGTGAACCCCTGCAGTTGTTAAATTAGTCACACGGTCGTTAAGTGAATCCGGCTCCCCCTCACTGATTTTGCTGGTCAGAAGGTCGCAAAAGCGGGTCACGTGACACCCCCCCTCCCCCCGCAATGAGGCCAAGACGGTCCTAGGCGCGAAAACCTAGCCTAAGTCCCTTTTTTCCAGCACCGTCGTAACTTGGAACGGTCGTACGTCGAGGACTTCACCCAGGGTTTTCTGCTCGGAGCGAACAGCGGGATGTGGCGAGGAAGCCGGCCCTGCCACCCGCTTTCTGGAGATGGAACCGATCGCAAGGATTTGCATTTTGCAGCAGCCTCAGGAGGAGACGAATCTGTGCATGCTCAGGCGCCCTCTTGCACAAGCAAGGAGCAGCAGCCGTGTTGAGGCAGGCCATAAAGAAAGATAGAAAGAATACATCAAAATGCTGCATGACATAAAAGTGAGGTGGGACATGAAAGTGAGGCGTGAAGAAAATGCCTGTGTCAGTTAGAAGAAGAAGAAGGAAATGGAAGATGCCAAACCACAAGTTCAACTCTAGGCCAGCACAAAGTTCAGTTACAGCTAACCAGCTATGTCTGGCTTGTAGCTAAACCACGAATGGAAGGCCAGAAACTTAAAGACGCTTAGCAAGACACCTGTGACCTCTGCCAGAGACAAGGTCGCACAATATTTAGCTATAATTTAGCATCGCAAAGCGGAGCTAGAAGGGGGCCTAGAATTCATGCAACCAACCAACAAAGAGGATTGGGGGACTGGAGGCTAAAACACATAAGGAACGGTTGCTGGAATTGGGTATGTGTAGTTTAGCGAAGAGAAGGACGAGGGGGGACATGATAGCAGTCTTCCAATCTCTCAGGGGCTGCCCCAAAGAAGAGGGAGTCAAGCTCTTCTCCAAAGCACCAGAAGGCAGGATAAGAAGCAACGGATGGAAACTAACCAAAGAGAGAAGCAACCTGGAACTAAGGAGAAACTTCCTGACAGCGAGAACAATTAACCAGTGGAACAACCTGCCTCCAGAAGCGGTGAGTGCTCCAACACTGGAGGTTTTTAAGAAGAGACTGGACAGCCATTTGCCTGAAATGGTCTAGGGTTTCCTGCCTGAGCAGGGGGTTGGACTAGATGACCTCCAAGGTCCCTCCCAACTCTATTATTATAATTTTCCAATCAGAGCTCATAAGTTACATTTCCGTGTTTTGCTACTTTGGAGACAATATACGTCTACTCGGTGTTTGTTCCCTGAAAACGTGTTCAGACATTGACATTGCTTTCGGTTCTGAACCTTTTGCCTGCAAAATAAAACAAACTTCTTTCGATTCCGGGATTTGAGTCTCTTGATTCTGCAACGGTGTCACTTGAGGGGGATGTTTTTTTGGTGAGGAGGACGCAGGGAGCGGATCGTGTTACTGGAGCTTCCTTGTCTTTGGCTCTGGAGAGTGCAAAAGAGGCTACAGGGGCCTTCCAACTGGGCCCTTTCATGACTTGTGGACTTCAACTCCCAGAATTCCTGGCTGAGGAATTCTGGGAGTTGAAGTCCACAAGGCACAAAAGGGCCCAGTTTGAAGGCCCCTTATTCTCTCTTGTATACTGTATGCATATATATACTGTAGATTTTCAAGCAAAGATTGGACAACCGGTTGTGCAGAATGTTACAGGGTCTTTTGTTGTAGCAGAAGGTGGACTAGAAGACCTCTAGGCCCCCTTCCATCCCTCTGGTTCTTTCTTTCTTTCTTTCTTTCTTTCTTTCTTTCTTTCTTTCTTTCTTTCTTTCTTTCTTTCTTTCTTTCTTTCTTCTTTCTTTCTTTCTTTCTTCTTTCTTTCTTTCTTTCTTTCTTCCTTCCTTCCTTCCTTCCTTTCTTTCTTTCTTTCTTTCTTTCTTTCTTTCTTTCTTTCTTTCTTTCTTTCTTTCTTTCTTTCTTTCTTTCTTCATTCTCTCTCCTTTTCTTTTTCCTCTCTCTTGCTTTCCCTATTCCTTCCTTTCTCTTCCTTCCTTTCTTTTTGTTTTTTTCTTCATTCTCTCTTTCCTTCTTTTTCCTCTCTCTCGCTTTCCCCCTCCCTCCCTTCTTCTTTCTTTCTTTCTTTCTTTCTGTTTTTTTCATTCCCTCTCTCCTTTTCTTTTTCCTCTCTCGCTTTCCCTCTTCCTTCCTTTTCTTTTTCTCTTTCTCTTTCCTTTTCATTCTTTTTTCTCATTCTTTCTGCCTCTCCTTCCTTCCTTTTCTTCTTTCTTTTATCATCTATCTATCTATCTATCTATCTATCTATCTATCTATCTATCTATCTATCTATCTATCTATCATCTATCTATCTAACATCATTTTTAGGTTTTCAAGCAAAGTTTGGACAGCCATTTGTCCCAAAATAGCACACTTGAACAGAGGGTTGGACTAGAAGACCTCTAGGGTCCCCTTCCAATCCTGTTCATCTATGTTCTCTGCTCTCCGGGCTTTGATCCTCCAGATTCTGGCCTGGCCAAAGGCTGGGGGACCCCAGGGCTTCTGAATGCCCCCTGCCCCGCCTTCAACGCTGCCGCCCTCTGGAAAATGCCCCCTTTGCCAGCCGACAGTGCTTGGAAATTGGGTGGGCTTCCCCCTCAAAGTCACAGGAGGACGCCAGTTCCGGGATGCTCTTGGCCCCTTTGCTGGAAAAAGTTGGCAGGGCCTGATGTGGGAGAAAGGTGGTGGTGGTGGTGGGGAGGAAGACACTGCCCCCCCTTCCTCTAGACCCACAACTGTGTGTTGCCCCTCTGCAAAAAGCACAGCATTGCTGTCAACTTTGCATCCACACTTGAAATTGCAAGACGTGGCTCAGCCCCTCTCTTTGGGGAGTGGGGGTGGTAAACGACCCCCCCTCCCTGTTTTGTTGGGAGGGAAGGTCAAGGAGAGGGGGAGCGTGAGGGGGTTTGGCATCCCGCCCCCCCCACCCCTTTTCAGAGGCCCTTTTATTTTGCTTTTCAAGGGAAGTGGCCCGACTTCCATCTTTCTGCCAAGCAGGGCTGCCCTCTCCTGGAGCCAGGTGGGAATAAAACAGGTAGAGCACCACAGCAAGGAAGATGGCTGAGAGTTGAGAGTCCCATGGCAGGCTCAGCCAAAGATCTGGCATTTTTTGGAGATTTGTCTGCACCAGGCTGATGGTGGCCTGGAAATTCTGCTTCATGGACTCTCTCTCTCTCTCTCTTTGTGTGTGTGTGTGAGTTCAGTGTGTGTGTGGTTGTTCAGTTCCCAGGGCTTCTTTTAAGAGACATGAACTTCAACTCCCAGAATCCCCCAGCCAGCCTGCTTTAAGACGGGTGGCCTTCAACTCCCAGAATCCCCCAGCCAGCCTCCTTTAAGACGGGTGGCCTTCAACTCCCAGAATCCCCCAGCCAGCCTGCTTTAAGACGGGTGGCCTTCAACTCCCAGAATCCCCCAGCCAGCCTGCTTTAAGACGGGTGGCCTTCAACTCCCAGAATCCCCCAGCCAGCCTGCTTTAAGACGGGTGGCCTTCAACTCCCAGAATCCCCCAGCCAGCCTGCTTTAAGATGGGTGGCCTTCAACTCCCAGAATCCCCCAGCCAGCCTGCTTTAAGATGGAGAAACTTCCTGACAGTTAGAACAATTAACCAGTGGAACAACCTGCCTCCAGAAGTGGTGAATGCTCCAACACTGGAAGTTTTTGAAGAAGAGTCTGGACAGCCCTTTGTCTGAAATGGTATAGGGTTTCCTGCCTGAGCAGGGGGTTGGACTAGATTACCTCCAAGGTCCCTTCCAACTTCTTCTTCTTCTTCTTATTACTATTATTATTATTATTATTATTATTATTATTATTATTATTATTATTATTATTATTATTATTATTATTATTATTATTATTATTCCCAGAATTCCCCGGCCAGCCTGCTTTAAGATGGGTGTACCTTGACTAAACTAAGCTGGCTAGGGAATTCTGGGAGTGGAAATCCACCCATCTTAAAGGTGTCAAGTCAAAAAGTCCAATCTACTATATTTTGGCTGCCTTAAAAATGGAAAATCTGGGTAATCCTCAACTTGCAACAGCTCATTTAGTGACCATTCATAGTTACAACGGCGCTGAAAAAAGAGACTTAGGACCCTTTTCCACGCTTAACGACCGCTGCAGCCTCCCCGTGGTCACGTGATCAAAAATTCAGACACTTGGGCAACTGATTCATATTTATGACAGTTGCAGCGTCCGGGGGTGTGTGTCACATGGTCCCCTTTTTTGCGATCTTCCGACCAACAAAGTCAACGGGGGAAGCCGTATTCACTTAATGACCGTGTTAGTAAATTAACCACTGTGGTGATTCACTTAACGACGGTGGCAGGGAAGATCGTAAAATGGGGCAAAACTCACTTAAGAAATGTCTCACATAGCAACGTAAATTTGGGGCCCCATTGTGGCCGTAAACCGAGGATTACCTATAGTCTACCTTTCCTTAAGACCAGAGCTATGGGTAATAATGATAATAATAATAAAGTTGGAAGGGACCTTGGAGGTCATCTAGTCTAACCCCCTGGTCAGCCAGGAAACCCTATACCATTTAAGACAAATGGACTTGGGTGCTACGTCATGCCTCCATGTAGAAGGCTTTGTGTGTTTCCCCCCCTCCGTTCTCTTCTCCCCTCGCACCTCAGTTCGAATCCTGCATGGCATTTTTTAACCCTCCTGGCCATCGGGAGGCAATTCAGAATCGGCCCATGAGTTCAAATCTTACCAGAGGGTTTGAATCCCATAGATAGAAAGAAGCTGGTGAGTCATAAACTGGATGGAGGAGTGCCATCTAGTGGTCAATGGAAGTTCCAACACCTGTTGTGTTGTGCTGAATAGAACGAGCCAAAGGGAGATGTTTTACGGGTGGTCCTCACCTTACGACCGTTTTCTTTAATGGCCGTTCAAAGTTAGGACAGCACTGAAAAAAAAATGGCTTGCAACCATTGTACCTTCCCTGCGGTCACGTGATCAGCATTCAGCTGCTTGGAAACAGGTATGCACTTACACCAGATGCAGCAAGCCAAGTCAATGGGGCAAGCTGGACTCGCTTAATGACCGTGCAAAAAAAGTCGTGAACCGCAGGTGCAATTCCCTTAATGACTGTGTTGTTTAGCGGCAGAGGTTCCGGTGCCAATTGCAGTCATAAATTGAGGACTACCTGTAGCCTTTTACCCATAATTCAGCTTGGAACAATACTCTGCCAAGTTGGGGGGAGGTATACTATTTAGAGACCATTTTACCCATCTTCCTTTACAGGGGCGTCAGAGTTGGGCTGGGAAAAAATTGCTGTTTGATGAAGAGGAGCAATAAAATATAGCAGCAATAAATATTTCAAGACCAGAACACGAAGGGAAGGGGAAAAGCTTAAATCAGGGGTCTTCAAACTTGGCCCTTTTAGGACTTGTGGACTTCAACTCCCAGAATTCCTTAGCCAGCGCGAGGGAACTACTGCTAAGCTTGTAAGCCGCCCTGAGTCTTCGGAGAAGGGCGGGATATAAATGGAATTAAAAAAACAAACAAAACTATGGCCCTTTTAGGACTTGTGGACTTGAACTCCCAGAATTCCTTAGCCAACGTGAGGGAACTATGACCCTTTGATGACTCATGGACTTCAACTCCCAGAATTCCTTAGCCAGCGTGAGGCAACAATGACCCCTTTATGACTCGTGGGCTTTAACTCCCAGAATTCCTCAGCCAGCCTGAGGGAACGATGACCCTTTTATGACTTGTGGGCTTCAACTCCCAGAATTCCTCAGCCAGCCTGAGGGAACTATGGCCCTTTGATGACTGGACTTCAACTCCCAGAATTCCTCAGCCAGCGTGAGGGAACAATGACCCTTTGATGACTTGTGGGCTTCAACTCCCAGAATTCCTCAGCCAGCGTACCTACCTGGCTGAGGAATTCTGGGAGTTGAAGTCCACAAGTTATTTATTATTATTATTTATTAAATTTTTATACCACCCTTCTCCCGAAGGACTCAGGGCGGTGTACAGGGCAATAAATATCAAAATATACATACAAAAGTTAAAAAAGATTAAATAATTATGCCCAATCAAAGGGGCCAACTTTGAAGACCCCTGCCTCACACAAACACCCCAGTCTAAAAAAAAAAAAGTCTAAGAGCGAGCCAAAATTACGGGTGGCTTCATTTGGGACTCCCAAACCTATGGATGTTTTCCCGACTTTTAAAGCAGAGAATCTTCCCAGCTCAGGGTTGAACTGGGGTGGGTGGGGGGTGTCCTTGGTGGTGGCCAAGCTGGGTGGTCTTCTGGCAGACGTAGGGAATGTCAACTAGAAGGGACAGGGGTTTGCAAGGAGGGAGGGAAGGAAGGAAGGAAGGAAGGAAGGAAGGAAGGAAGGAAGGAAGGAGAAAGAGAGGAGGGGAGGAAGGAATGAAGGAAAGAGAGGAGGGGAGTAAGAGGACCAGGAGGAGGAGGAGGAGGAGGAAAGAAGGGGAGGAAGAGGATGGAGGAAGGAAGGAAGGAAACAAAAGGAGGGCAAGAGGAAGAGGACAGGGAGGAGGAAGAGGAAGGGGAAGAGGAAGGAGAAGGGGGAGGAAGGAGCATAGAGTTTTTACTGTTTTCTGATCTGGCCTGTTTTCCTCCAAACGTTTCACATATAAACGGAGCAAATTCCCCTCCCTTCCAGCACGGATGACGTTACCTAGTCGGGTCGTGAGACGTCTACCAGAAACCCACCCAGCTCGCTCACCCAAGACCCCACTTTCCCCCACCCCCAAAGATCCTAGAAGGGGAGGGGTGGGTGTCTGTGGATGAAAAGACAGGATTTTGGGGAATTCTGCCCAACAGAACCGATGTGTCCGGTCCAATCAGACGTCGCTGGACGGTTCCGTTTTTTTTCCTCTCTCTCCGTCCCCCCCCCACCCCCGGTTTAGAATAAAAATCGTTCAAATGACCACATCTCTCCAACTTTAAAGAAAAAACAATACAGGCAAAATGCCTTTATTCCCCTAGAAAACGTTGGCTGACAAAACAAAGGAATGGATCCAGTATATATACATATATAAAAATCTTCTCGTTGTTGTTGTTGTCAGCTGCGAAGTCGTGTCCGACCCATCGCGACCCCACAGACAACGTTCTTCCAGGCCTTCCTGTTCTCTACCGTCTTCTGGAGTCCATAGCCTTGACTGTACGCACTTTTGTCGGCAGGGGGATGTCTCAGGGGGGTGCAAAGGAAGTAATAATAATAATAATAATAATAATAAAAAACAGGAGATAGAAAAAAACTAATCTACAAAAAAAAATTAATACTGTGTTTGAGGATAATGTACTATACAAGTTAAAACTACTGGACCCAAGCTTGGCAAGGATCAGGACTACAACTCCCAGAATTCCCCCGCCCACCCTAGCTTCCACTCCCAGCGTGCCCCTCTTCAAAAGTGCCGGCTGTGGAATTCTGGGAGTTGAAGTCCTACGTTGAAAAACTCGCCCAGCTTGCAAAACTAACTACTAACTAGCCAATCTTGGGTGGTGGAGAAAGGAAGACAATTTGAGGAGAGGGGCGAGGACCAGCCGTGACCGTCCCTCTCCCCAAAGCTGGCCCTTTAGGAAAGCCCCCCCCTCCCCACCAGTTGGGGTGGGGGGCGGAAAATCTGGAGGAGGGGGCGTTTGGACACCCAAATTGCAAAGGGAGGGATTTAAAAACAGCCGAATGTTTAGGGGATGGAGAAATGAGGAAAGCTGACCACACCTTTTGGGGGGGGAGGGTGTTTTTTTCCCCACATATGGGGACCCCCCCAAAATCTCTCGCATACCCTCTCTAGAGAAGGGCCAGGTGGGGGCCCCCATAAGGGCTGGAGAAGGGGGAGGAAGGCTGGGAGCCGGGGGTGGGTGGGTGTCCCAGCTAAGATTGAGGAACAAGCGGTAGCAGATGGGGGGGTGAAGGGGACACCCCCCCCCAAAACCCCAGAGGCTTTGCAAGATGTCGGATTGGGAAACGGGAGCAACCTTGGAAGTCGAAAACCAGAAGGAAAGGAGCCAGAGAAGGAAGAAGAAAGCATAAACAGGACAAAAAAATAATAATAATGAAAGGATTTGGGAGTAGGGTGTGTGTGTGTGTGTGTGTGTGTGTGTGTGATGTGACACCCCACTAATTGGAGTCCGGGGTCTCATCCTTCACCCGAGCTTTCTTTTGATGGGGCGAAGTCAACTTGGCTCCTCGTTTCCGGCCCTTCAGGAGGCTGGGGAAGAGAAAAGAGGGCTCAAGTCAGCCAGCCAAGCCGCAAAGATGGGATTCACCCAAGAGGCAACAAGCGGGAAGCGAGAGCTTTTACGTATTTGGGGCGGGGGGGGGCCGTCACCCACCTTTTCCCAGACTTGCAGCCCTCCTTGCTCTCTTTCTGGCAGGCTTCTTTGCACTCCAAGCCTTCTAACAGCTCTTTTAGCATGGAGTAATGTTTGGGGTTGCGAATCTGCAAACAAAATGGACCTTTCCAGATGTCGGCTCGGGGTTCAAGCTGTTCCTGGGACCCCTGACTCTTTTATCTCCTCCTCGCCAAAGCTGGAACGTCTGCCCCTTGAAGGGCCAGAGGTCACCCTTCAGCCCTCTCCCCAAACCGCCAAGGCAGGCCCAAGGCACTACTCACAGTGAGCGTGTAAACCTGGGGTTCAGATGTGCCCCCCGATTCGCATTCAGGCGTCTCTTCCTCTGGCGTGTCTTGCACTGGCCTCCTGCTGGCGGTGCAAGGACGCGGGCCTTGCAAAGGAGCTGGAGAAGCAAGAGACAAGGATGAGGCGGGGGGGAAAAACCCCCACAGCTGAAGCCCCGCCCTCTTTCAGACAAGGAAAGGAGACCACAAGGACGCCCCCGCCCAAAACCTCCGAATTTAACTGTGGGGCTGCTCTTCACAACTTCCCTCTTCCATCTCGCCTCTCATTTTCACGATCAGACAACTTACGGATAATGAAGGGGGAGGGGGGGGGGAAAGAGACCTATACATTTAATAAATAAAAACTGAACATCTTTGCAACATCCCGTGGAGGGGAGTTCCTCAGATTAACAGTGGTCTGCAGAAAGAGATTCTTCTCCATGAGACAGTGTACTTATTTCCTTGGATAATTCCCCAGCCTGCTTTATTGCTGAAAGCCTATGAGGGGGAATCTTCTCCATTAAACCGCTTTATTGATGACAGGCTATGCGTGGGAATCTTCTCAATTAAAATGCTTTATTGCTGAAAGCCTGTGTGCAGGAATCTTCTCGATTAAACTGCTCTATTGCTGAAAGCCTATTTCGCGGGAATCTTCTCGATTATTTATTTATTTTATTTATTTTATTTTATTGCATTTATATACCGCCCTTTCCCTGAGGACTCAGGGCGGTTTACAGGGAATTAAAATCAACCATACAAAAGTTAAAACCCAATTTAAAAAATATTAAATCAACCCTGTACTATTAAAAACCCCAATTAAAATAAATATCTCCTCAGCCTGGGCCCGAGAGCTCAAAGAGCCAGGTCTTCAGGCCCCGGCGGAATGATCGGAGGTCGGGAGCAGTCCTCAGCTCCACCGGCAGCTGGTTCCAGAGGGCAGGCGCCCCCACTGAGAAGGCCCTATCCCTGGGTGTCACCCGCCGGCAATCTCTTACCGGCGGGACCCTGAGCAGACCCTCCCTGTTTTATTGCTTTATTGCTGAAAGCCTATGCGCGGGAATCTTCTCCATTAAACCGCTTTATTGCTGAAAGCCTATGTGCGGGAATCTTCTCAATTAAATTGCTTTATTGCTGCAGGAATGTTCTAACTAAACTGCTCTATTGCTGAAAGCCTATGCACAGGAATCTTCTCCATTATTTATTTATTTATTTATTTATTTATTTAGATTCATATACCGCCCTTTCCCGAAGGACTCAGGGCGGTTTACAGGGCATTTAAAAAACAGTCAATACAAACGTTAAAACAAATTAAAAGAGATTAAATAGAACCCTGAGAAAATTAAAACCCAGTTAAAATTAAAATTAAAAATATTCTCAGCCTGGGCCAGAGAGCTCGAAGAGCCAGGTCTTCAGGTCCCGGAGGAATGAACGGAGGTTGGGGGCAGTCCTAAGCTCCGCAGGCAGCTGGTTCCACAGGGCAGGCGCACCCACTGAGAAGGCCCTACCCCTGGGTGTTACCCGCCGGCAGTCTTTAACTGGCGGCACCCTGAGGAGACCCTCCCTGTGGGAGCGCACTGGACGAAGGGAGCTTGATGCTGGCAGCAGGTGTTCCCTCAAATATCCCGAACCCTCGCCATTTAGGGCTTTATAGGTCATCACCAGCACCTTGAATCTCACCCGAAGGGCAACCGGGAGCCAATGCAGCTCGCGGAGTAGAGGTGTTACATGGGAGTATTGGGAAACTCCCATCACGACTCGCGTGGCTGCATTCTGCACCAGTTGAAGCCTCCGGGTGGTCCTCAAGGGCAGCCCCATGTAGAGAGCGTTGCAGTAGTCTAAACGGGAGGTCACGAGTGTAGGGCATCTCGGTCCAGGTAGGGTCGCAACTGGCGCACCAGGCGAACC
Source organism: Vipera berus (assembly GCF_964194415.1). Classification (NCBI taxonomy): domain Eukaryota; kingdom Metazoa; phylum Chordata; class Lepidosauria; order Squamata; family Viperidae; genus Vipera; species Vipera berus. The sequence continues at coordinate 1,773,207 of NC_138205.1, read as the reverse complement.
TGGGCAAAAGCCCCCCTGGTCACGGCTCCTATATGGTCTTCAAAAGTGAGCTGCGAATCCAGGAGGACGCCCAAGTTGCGAGCCCTATCAACGGGGGGTAACACCTCACCCCCCCATCGTTAGAGATGGAATAGTCTGGTTGACCCGAGATGCCGGTATGCACAGCCACTCGGTCTTGGCAGGATTGAGACGAAGCCTGTTTCTCCCCATCCAGACCCGGACCACTTACAGGCAACGGGACATCACGGCGAGGGCATCGCTGGGTTGGTTTGTGGTGGAGAAAAAAAGTTGGGTATCATCAGCGTACTGATGATACCCCACCCCAAAACCACGAATGATCTCGCCCAGCGGCTTCATATAGATGTTGAACAGGAGGGGCGAGAGAACCGACCCCTGAGGGAGTCCACAAACAAGAGGCCTCGGGGCGGACCTCTGCCCTCCCGTCAACACCGACTGCGAGCGGCCCAGGAGATAGGAGGAGAACCACCGCAAAACAGTGCCTCCCACTCCCAACCCCCTGAGACGCCGCAGTAGGATACCATGGTCGATGGTATCGAAAGCCGCTGAGAGGTCTAATAGGACTAGGACAGAGGAACAACCCCTGTCCCGAGCCCGCCAGAGATCATTCACCAGCGCGACCAATGCCGTCTCCGTGCTGTGCCCAGGCCTGAAACCCGATTGGTACGGGTCCAGATAATCAGTTTCATCCAGGAACAGAGGAAGCTGATGGGCCACCACACTCTCAACAACCTTCGCCAAAAAGCGGAGGTTGGAGACCGGACGATAGTTGTTTAAAACAGCTGGGTCCAGGGCAGGCTTCTTGAGGAGGGGTCTCACCACCGCCTCCTTCAGGGAGGCGGGGAAGACACCCTCATTCAAGGAAGCAGTTATTACTGCCTGGAACCAGCCTCGTGTCTCCTCCCGAGCCACATAAACCAGCCAGGAGGGGCACGGGTCCAACAAACAGGTGGTGGAGCTCAGCCTCCTCATCATCCTGTCCACATCATCAGGGAAAACAGGATCGAACTCAGTCCAGATAACATGCTCAAGACCGTCCAATTCCTCCACGTCAGACTCTGCCCAGTCAGAGTCCAAACCGGCCGGGATCTGAGCGATTTTGTCCGTCAGATGATGACTAAACTCCTCGGCCTGCCCCTGCAAGGGATCCTCCCTCACCTCCTGGTTAAGAAGGGAGCGAGTCACCCTAAACAGGGCGGCCGGGCGATTATCTGTGGACGCGATAAGGGCAGAGAAGTAATTAGCCTTCGCCGTCCTCATCGCCGCAAGATAAGACCTTATAAAGGTTCTTAACTGCAATCGGTCAGATTAAACCACTTTATTGCTGAAAGCCTGTGCGCGGGAATCTTCTCGATTAAACTGCTCTATTGCTGAAAGCCTATGAGCAGGAATCTTCTCCATTAAACCGCTTTATTGCTGAAAGCCTATGTGCGGGAATCTTCTCAATTAAATTGCTTTATTGCTGCAGGAATGTTCTAACTAAACTGCGCCCGACCTTCGCTCCTTCCGACGGGATTTAAAGACTTACTTGTTTGAACAAGCCGGCCTGGCCTGATGGGTTTTGGGTTTTATTATTGTTTTAATGTTTTAAATGTATTTTAACTTATTGTTCTGAAATACTGGGCTTTTGGTTTAATTCATTCTTAATTTTTGTATTCCTGTATTTTACTATTTATTGCTCTGTTCACCGCCCTGAGTCCTTCGGGAGAAGGGCGGTATACAAATAAAATTATTATTATTATTATTATTGCTGAAAGCCTGTGCGCGGGAATCTTCTCGATTAAACTGCTTTATTGCTGAAAGCCTATGCGCGGGAATCTTCTCAACTAACGGTTGATGCCTGCTAAGAGTTAGATATGGGTCTGCAGAATTCAAAGGAGGTTGCACTCTGTTTGCGGCTATGTAGGGATTTTGGGCTAACCCCTCCTCTGACTCTGCTCCCACTATCCGCCAGTCCTCGTCCTCCTCCGTCCTTCAAATTTACCTTTCTTCCTATTTTCCAGGGATTTTGCTTTCTGCTGGAAGCTGAGCTCCTCCGATCGTCGGTCTCGTCCGGGACAAGCGCACACCCGCACCTCAAAACATCGACGTCCCAGGACCTCACCCCTGTCAGGAGAGAAGAGAGGTCCTTGGAGATTTTTGGAGGATGGAGGGAAACGTTTTACCCCACCTGCCAAGTCGGAGACCCCATCACTGCCGTGGGGTCACAACATTCAATAAACATGGTGGGTACCGTTTTAATTCAAAGGCACCATTGCATTTTTGGATAGTTTCACCCGTTTTATATAGTCGTTTCCGCAGCAGCATTCAGATAAGCAGCGGGTTCAAATTCTAGCACACACTACGCAACCCATGATCCTTTCAGAGGTATTTCTACTGACTAGACTACCCAGTGCCTTCAACAGCAACCGAGCTTCTAATGTGCAGCAAGTCCTCGCATTACGAACGGTTGCTTAGCGACTGTCCAAAGTATTATGATGGATCCCGAAAAGTGGGCTTATGACCTGGATTCGTAGCTGCAACATTCGGGGCCTTCATTCAGGATTGTTTGCAGCATCTCACAATCACTACGAGTACAATTTGCAATGTTGTTTCTGGAAACTTATATTTATTTCCTGTTTCCGGCAAAAAAAAATATTACCTCATGGGGGGGGTCCTCTTAATCAACGCAGCGTTCTCTTTAACGACCGCCGCAAAAAGCTCATGAAATTGGGTGGAGTCACGGTGTGACCTATTTGACAACCCTCACCACTTAACGCCTGAAATTTCAGTCTGGGAATTCCTACACTGGACAGCAGGGGTTTGGACTAGATGACCTCCCACGTCCCCCTCCGGAGCCACGATTCTACGATTTGGTGGGCAAAACCACCCAGAATCGGGCCTGGATCGTGGTTTAAATTTAAAACAAACAGGGTAGCTGGTTCGTTGCTGAACAGCGCCCCAATTTCATCCCATCCATCTTTCGACAGGTAGGTTCTGAGTTCTAAACACGATTTCCCCATCTGAAACCCAACCGAGCCGGGCGGGAAGAGGACGAGGCGAGGAAGACGGTTACTCACTGTTCGGTCTCCAAAGTCAAGACGGTCAGGATCGGACGCCGGTTCATACCGCCCATGCACGAACTGTTACACATGTAATTGTACAGGACGATGGTGCACGCCATCCCCACCTGCAGGGCCGAGAAATCTACTAAGCCAGGTGTAGCATCTGAACATACGCAGATGTTCTAATTTGGGGGAGGGGGATGGAAACTTTTTTTTCTGCTCTGTTGATGTTTCCTTTTGATTCAGGGGGGGGCGTCCCAGCTGTCCGGGAGGCCGAAAACGAAAGCAGTAGACAATCAGACGAAGAAAGAGAAGACGGGGAGGGTTAGGGTTGGACCCCAAATCGCCTCTTCCCCCTTGCCCGCCGTCCCCCCCCCAATCACCTGAGGCTTTTGATAAAGAACCCGCACGCTGTGCCGCTTGGTGCCCGGATCTGTGGAATACTGGGCCAGTGGGTTTCCTTCGACCCGGATGAGATGATCGCGGGGGATCGTGCCTGTGCAAAAGCAGAAATCGGGGTGCGGCGGGGAGAAAATGGGGGAGCTTAGAGCCGCAGGAGTTTCACGTCGGAGGAGGGAGGTTCCCCCCTCCCGCAATTAACGAGCCCCGTCCCTCGAAAAACAAAAACAAAACCCAACTCATCTACAGCACAACACAACACAAGGGAAGCCAAAATCTCGGCGGCTAAGCGAGGCCTGCGTCCTGTGAGTTGTGCCCCGTTTTACAACCTCTTTTTTTTTTGCCACGATGGTTAAGCGCACCACGGCCGTCGTTCAGCTAAGCCACTGTGGTTAACTTTGAACAGTGGCTGTTAAGCTGAGGACTAGACGCAGAGGAAGAAGGAGAGTGCAAAACTTGGGTTGAAACTTAACATTAAGAAAACCAAGATCATGGCATCCGGCCCTCTCAATTCCTGGCCAATAGATGGGGAAGAAATGGAGGTAGTGACAGATTTTATTTTCCTGGGCTCCAAGATCACTGCAGATGGGGACTGTAGCCAAGAAATTAAAAGACGCTTGCTCCTTGGGAGGAAAGCCATGGCAAATCTAGACAGCACACTAAAAAGCAGAGACGTCACCCTGTCAACAAAAGTGCGTATAGTCAAGGCCATGGTCTTCCCAGTTGCAATGTATGGCAGTGAAAGTTGGACCGTAAGAAAGGCCGAGCGCCAAAGAATTGAGGCCTTTGAACTCTGGTGCTGGAGAAGACTCCGGCGAGTCCCTCGGACTGCAAGGCGATCAAATCGGTCAGTCCTAGAGGAGATCAACCCTGACTGCTCTTTAGAAGGCCAGATCCTGAAGCGGAAACTCAAATCCTTTGGCCACCTAATGAGAAGGAAGGACTCACTGGAGAAGAGCCTAATGCTGGGAAAGGTGGAGGGCAAGAGAAGAAGGGGACGACAGAGAAGGAGGTGGCTGGATGGAGTCACTGAAGCAGTAGGCGTGAGCTTAAAGGGACTCCAGAAGATGGTAGAGGACAGGAAGGCCTGGAGGAACGTTGTCCATGGGGTCGCGATGGGTCGGACACGACTTCACAGCTAACAACACAACAACAGACGCAGAGGTCCCCAAAACTTTGGGGCACCAGGGACCGGTTCAGTGGAGAGAGGTTTTTTGGTCCCCACGGACCAGAGGGGCCGTGGTTTTGTGTGGTGCCTGCATCCCGCGGATGGGGCTTTGCTTGTTTGTGCGGACCGGACGCTGGCGGGCCGCGGCCCAGTACCGCTCCACAGACCAGAGGTTGGGGACCCCTGGATTAGAGGACAAGATCGCGGAACAGGTACTCTGCACCCGTTTAAAGACCTGCATGCAGATGGACAGGTCTTTTATCGTGTGCGGAGTGCAATCTCTCCCCAGGTTTTGAGCGCCGTGCATCACAGCCTGCCCACCCCCACCCCACCTGTCCCAGAAGACCCCCCTCCCCCTTTCCCCCCCCCGGGCCCTTCGCTCACCGTCGTTGTGCTCTGGGTGCCGCTCATGATGGGGGCAGCGCCTGACCACCTCAGACATGTGTTCGGATCTCTTGTAGACGGCCATGGCCCGGACCACGGAGCCCGGCGGAGGTGCCTCGGACGTCCGAATCAACACTTTGCAAGTTTTGCCAATTTGGCAAAACAGTTTGTTGAGCTGCGGAGAGAACTGGACGGAGGAGAGAAATTTGGGATTAGAGGAGAGGAGAGGAGAGAAAAAGTGAGAAAGAATTCCCGGAACTAATTAATACACAGCCCCGACTCACCACGGCCGGTTTAGGGGCCGTTCAACGTTATAACGGCATTGAAAAAAGGGACTTATGACCCGTTTGTCACAACTGTTGGGTTACCTGATCCAAAATTTCAGACAGTTGGAAACTGACTCGTATTTATGATGGTTGCGGCCTCCCGGGGGCATCACCTGATCCCCTTTTGCGACCTTCCGACAAGCAAAGTCAGTGGGGGAAAAGCCGGATTTGCTGAACAGCCGGGTTACTAACTTAACACCCACAGTGATTGGGTCAACAACTGTGGCAAGGCAGGTCGTAAAGTAGGGCGTCACGTAACAAATGTCTCACTTAGCAACTGAGATTTTGGGCTCAATTGTGGGTGTGAAGTCGAGGCCTGTCCTATTTATTAAATTAATTAATATATTAAATATATAGACCTCCCTGCATCCCTCCCAACGGGCCTTAAGTTGTTCTTCCATGGATCTTTGTGGACTTCAACTCCCAGAATTCCTCAGCCAACATGCCTGGCTGAGGAATTCTGGGAGTTGAAGTCCAGAAGTCATAAAGGGGGTCATAGTTGCTTCACGCTGGCTGAGGAATTCTGGGAGTTGAAGTCCGCCAGTCATGAAGGGGCCATAGTTCCCCCATGCTGGCTGAGGAATCCTGGGAGTTGAAGTCCACAAGTCATCAAAGGGTCATAGTTCCCTCACGCTGGATGAAGAATTCTGGGAGTTGAAGTCCACCAGTCATCAAAGGGTCATAGTTCCCTCACGCTGGCTGAGGAATTCTGGGAGTTGAAGTTCACCAGTCATCAAAGGGTCATAGTTCCCCCATGCTGGCTGAGGAATTCTGGGAGTTGAAGTCCACAAGTCATGAAGGGGCCATAGTTTCCCCCATTCTGGCTGAGGAATTCTGGGAGTTGAAGTGTACCAGTCATCAAAGGGCCGAGCTTGAAGACCCCTGCCCTATATTAACTCACTGCCCACCCCCAAAAAATGCCTGCCCTGAATTGCAACCAATTGTTGGTGGGACGGAGGCGAGGGCACCATGATTTCCACTACACCCCTCCCCCCGAGCAAGCCCCTTCCCCAAATCTTCCAACTCAGTGGCTGGCATTTGGCCTTTTCTGCCTTCATTGCAAGAGAAGGCAATTGGGGGCTGCTGGGTGTGGGGAGGGGTCTCTCGCCACATGCCGGAAATGGGGTGGGGGTCTTTATCCCCCCTGTAAGGAATCTGGGACAGTCCTTTGCCAAAAGCCAGCAGAAAGACATGCCCTGACATGTCCAGGACGGGCAACGTTGTGCACAGAGCAGAGGGAGACGGAAGGAAGATGGGGGTGGTCTCCGTCGAGACCCCCCCCCCGTTCTTCAAAGCCCAGCCATTGGGTGGGCAGGTTAAAAATGGAAAAGGGGGTGGTGGTCATTCCCATCTAGGAATCCAGAAAGTGACCAGTCCCCACAGAAGCAGGTCAACGTGCTGAAGACACACACACAGCGACCAGAACTGGGGTGCCAGCTATGCGGTAAGTTAAAATTTGGGGGTTCGGGCGCACAGGGTTCCCCAAGCTGCAATCCTACGGGGTACAAATTGGGGAGGGAGGGATGAGAGGGGAAAGGGGAAGACCTCCTCCCAGCTGCTGATGGTCGCTGCAAAACGCACCCCAAGGACGTTTCACGCGCCCCATCGCCGACCTGTTGTTTTTTTTTGGGGGGGGAGTTCCACAGCAGCCTAAAATCCAACTCAAGGGGATACTGGTGGTCATCAGCTTACGACCCACAACGAAGCCATGTTGCCCAGGGAGACATGTGTTGCGAGTTTTGCCCCATCTTACAACTTTTTTGGGGGGCGGGGGTGCTGTCCTTAAGCGAATCGCGGCAACTGTTAAGCCAGCCGTATGGTCATTAAATGAAGTGGGCTTCCCCGTTGTGTTTTTTTTGTGCGTCAGGTGGCCAAAAGGGGAATCACGTCTCTCTCTCTCTCTCACACACACACACACACACACACACACCAGGGACCCTGCGACCGTCGTAAACACGAGTCAATTCACCCGAGAGTCTGAATTTTGACCCCTGGGGATCAAAAATGAACTGCGAGTTGGAGGCTACCTGTATTCATGATTGGGGGTGGGGGTGTCTCCCAGGGGTGGCCCCAGCAGCTGGAAACTGTGGACTAACTTAAAGCAAAATCAGTTTTTTTTAAAAAAAACAATCTATGGGTGGGGGTCTTCTGACAAGCAGCTCCTTATCTGTGTTCAAGCCCACCCACCCAAATATCTGTGGGTTTGAAACACTTCTTGAGGGAGGGGAAGGAGGGGCATATAAGTGGGGGGGGGTGTGATCCTCATGGCATCACCCCACAGCCTCAGAAAGGAAAAAGGGGAAGGGGGCTTCCTTGGGGCAGCAGTAAGAAAAGTCAGGCAGTCCTCGGCTTACAACGGGAGCCGTAAATTCCCGCCATTAAGCAGGACAGCAGTTGGGTTTCGTCCCATTTTATGGCCTTTCTCCGGGGACCCCTGCAGTTGTGAAGTTAGTACAGGAGGTCCTCAAGCGTACGACCAAGAGAGTACCCCAAACGTCCGCTACTAAGCAAGACAGTTGTTAGGTCAGGTGTCCCCCATTTTAAGACCTTCCTCGCTATGGTTGTTAAGCGAATCACTGCAGATGTTAAGTGAGTAACACCGTCGCTAAGGGAATTTGGCTTCCCCCTTGACTTTGCTTTTCAGAAGGTCACAAAAGGAGACCGCGTCTCTCTCTCTCTCTCTCTCTCTCACACACACACACACAGAGGATGCTGCGACCGTCATAAATACGAGTCAGTGGTCGCGCATCTGAATTTTGATCACGTGACCACGGGGAGGCTGCAACAGCCGTTAAGTGTGAAAAATGGTCATAACGCGCTGTTTTTGGCTCCGTTGTAACTTCGAAAGGTCATTAAAACAAACGGTCGTAAAGCAAGGACTACATGAAATGGGTGTCTGGCTCGCAAGAGGCTGAAAGGCGAGAGCACCAGTGCTCCAGATTCTTACCCTCCCAATCCAGTAAGTCCTTGACTTAGAACCGTCCTTGACCCCAACAATCGTTAAGTCGGGACATCGATAAGCAGCTTATCAAGGACCGGCAAATCCATTTTGCGGCTGTTGCTAAGCAACCAAGCTGGTCATTAAGTAAATCCATTACTCTCCTTGGGGAGCATGGTGTTTTTTGTTTTGCTGGGAATTGGGAGCGAAGGGTAATTTTCAACAAAAATGTTGTTTTAAGTTGGGGTTGCGTCATTGTGGGACACAGCAAACGGTTAGAACAATTAATCAGTTAGAACAGATAACCAGTGGAACCACCTGCCTCCAGAAGTTTTAAACACTGGAGGTTGTGAAGAGGAGACTGGGCAGCCCTTTGTCTGAAATGTTATAAGGTTTCCTGCCTGAGCAGAGGGCTGGACTAGATGACCTCCAGGGTCCCTTCCAACTTTATTATTATTATTATTATTATTATTATTATTATTATTATTATTATTATTATTATATTATTATTATTATTATTATTATTATTATTATTATTATTGATCATCGCACAGTCAGCCAGATGTTCAGACTGGATTTGGCATTTTTATCTACCTATCGAGTCCTTACCATGGACCTGGGATAGGCAGATGTGGATGTTTGATGGTATTATAGATATCGTTGCAAGATGGAAGCAGTTCCTAGTAAGGCTGCCTTTTGCATCATCATCATCATCATTATATTATTTATTATTTATTATTATTATTATTATTAGCCTCAGATGCCTGTCAGTTGCATCTGAGGGAGGCAGCAATTACTGGAACTCGAAGTGACCCTGTCGTAAGTCGGGGACCTCCTTTGTGTGCCAGCCCCTTCTATCCACCTGCAGCACCACAGTGGCAGACTTCGCACTCAGAACCCCACATCTCAAGAAGCCAGGTGCTTCCAAACCTCCCAATCCCCGCCCCCCCTTTTTTTAAAAAAAAAATCAGATCCAAAGACAGTCCCACACACCCCTTGCTCTTTTTAGCAAACCAGGATCGGCGGCAAACCGGGATTGCCAGCCAGGAAAGGCGGAATCTAGAGTCCGTTGACCTCACCTGTCCATAGCGGGGGTGGGGGGAGTGGACTGACACGGCAGCGGCCGCCATTTTGATTTTTTTGACCTAACCCCCCCCCGGGTCCCCCCCCTGATCGAGACAAGAGGATCCGGGTTTTTTTTGGAGGGGGGAGATGGTGGGGAAGGAAAGACCCCCACCCCAGAATTTAACTCATAACCTGGTCCCACTCCGTACGGTGTAAGTGACTGACTTGGCGGTGCCCGACTGCTCAAATTCCAGATCGAAGCCGAATTGTCCCGGATAATCCTGGGTTGGGGGGATGGGGAAGCTCTCCCCAGCCCCATAATCTTGGGGGGGGGAGCGCAGGAGCTGGGGGTCCCCCAAGAAGTCGGCTAAGGCCTGGATGGACAAGACGTCTCCCTCTGGATAGCCTTCAGCCAGATCACTCAACGGAGAGCAAGCCGGTGGGGCCGACAAGCCAAAGTTGGTTTGATCCGCAGAGCTGCCAGCTTCCTCGAGATAGGCTTGCTGAGTGGGGTTCGTCTCCTTCAACTCCTAAAACATATAAATCGATTATCATTTGGACGATAGGTATGCCCCCCTCCCCCCCCGGATGTCATCAAAGGACCCCACAAAATGAATGTCACGTTGTCGATTTTAGGCTGCTGTGGATTTGACAAGCCGGCCACAGTTCCTGGCGTTTCGATACCCAAGAAGCCACAAATCATGGCTTAAGCCGAGCCAAGTGCGGGGTGGCTAGACAAGCCACCTTGGAAGCCAGGTTTGGTCCAGCTTGCGGTGTCAACTCGGGAGAACAAATTGATTGGGTCAATCCGTGTTTTTCAAACTTGGGGTGGACTTCAACTCCCAGAATTCCCCAGCCAGCACAGCACACTCACCCAAAACTGGTTGGCCATTTCGAAGGTCCACATTTGATGAAAGGTGCCTTGGCTGAGAGGTGGGCTCAGGGACGGGTTGGCGTCTTCCTCCACAACTTGCTCCATGTTTGTTTTCCTTGACAACGGGGAAACTGAGGTGGGAGGAAAGGGGAAAATAAGAAGGGATTGAAGCAATTTCCAACCCTTTTACCCCATCCAAAGCAGCCGGTTAGGGTTAGGGTATATTTCGATCTGGTGTGTGTTTACTTCCTGGAGGAGTGGGGGGGGGGACAGCTGTGGCAGGACTACAATCCCCAGGATTCCCTGCTGTGCAAGATGGCGGAAGGGAGGCCAAAGAATTCTGGGAACTGCCACAAAGAACAATTCACCAGTAGAACTACCTGCCTCCAAAAGCTGTGAACGCTCCAACACTGGAGGTTTTTAAGAAGAGACTGGACAGCCATTTGTCTGAAATGGTCTAGGGTTTCCTGCCTGAGCAGGGGGTTGGACTAGATGACCTCCAAGGTCCCTTCCAACTTTTATTATTATTATTATTAATTATGAATTATTATTATTATTATTATTATTATTATTATTATTATTATTATTGTCAGCAATGTCCGGGGGGGGGGGAAAAATAAATAGACGGACTGTTATAGGGGACCCCCAAATCCCAACCTTCTCCAGATCCACTGAGCAGGGGGTTGGACTAGATGACCTCCCAGGTCCATTCCAATATCACCATCATCATCATTATCATCATCACTTATCAATATGATTATTAAAATTTTGGGAGCCCGATCAAGTTGCAAAGCCGCTAACAATTTTTTTTTTTTTAAATCATCTTACTTCAACTTACGACCACAAGGGAGCCCTAATTTTCTGTTGCTAAGTGAGACAACTGTTAAGTGAGTTTTCCTCCCTCGGTTGCTAAGCAAATCAAGGCAGTTGTTAAGATAGTGACCCAGTTGTTAAGTGAATAAGAGGTCGCAAAAGGCGGGATCACGTGACACACCCCTCCCCCAGGGATGCTGCAACCGTCATAAATACGAGTCGCAAAAGGAAGATCACGTGACCCCAGGGACGCAGCGGCCATTGTCAATGCGAGTCCGTCACCAAGCATCTGAATTTTGATCACGTGACCACGGTGGACGCTTCGACGGTCGTAAGTGTGAAAAACGGCCGTTAGTCATTTCTTTCGGTGCCTTTGTAAACTTTGAACGGTCACTAAATAAGTTATCGTATGTCGAGGACTATCTCAGATAGTCGCCGACTTACGTCCACAGCTGAGCCCACAATTTCCAGTTCTTATGTGAGACAGTTGGTGAGTTTTGCTCCACCCTTCTTGCCACGGCCATTAAATGAATCACTGAAGTTCTTAGCTTAGTAACCCGGTCGTTAAGTAAACCTGGCTTCCCCATTTGGCTTGGCTGAAGGTCTCCAAAGGGGATCACGCGACCCCGGGACATACTGCGACCGTCATAAACACGAGTCAGTTGCCAAGCCATCCGAATTTTGATCGCCTGAGCTGCGACGGTCGTAAGTGTGAAAAACGACTGCACGTCCTTTTTCTCTGTCCTGTTGCAACTTTGAACGGTCACTAAACACTGTCGTAAACTGAGGACTATCTGTATAATTAAAAACCCACCAGAAAAGATCGCCATTCTAGCTTACGGCATTTAGGAAAGACTGTTCTATTTCACTGCCATAAGCCGGGATGGTCTGTTTAGAGAGAACGCCAAGCTAAACTCTGGCTAGCTGCGATTGCGGTGTAAATCCGTGCATAACGTCCACTTTCTCTCATGAATTTCACCACCATCCCTTTTCTCCTTACAAGTAAGAACAAATCAAAGCTTGAACAACGCAGCTGGCTGAAGAAAAAAAAAATGCAAGATTTGCGGAAAATGATGGGCGGATTGTATGATGCAACTAGGATTATTAATCTAAAATAAATATGTGTCAGAGATCAATGTTGATAGACCCAGAAAGCAGAGGGAACACAGCTTCATTTAGCGACCAAAGTTTCAGCACCACTGAAAAAGGTTACGACCGTTTTTCACACTTACGACTGTTCCGGCATCCCCCCCCACGGTCACGTGACCAAAATTCGGGCACGTGGCTCGTACTTATGACAGTGGCCGTGTCCCGTGTGTGTGTGTGTGTGTGATGTGATTCCCCCTTTTGCGACCTTCGGACAAGCAAAGTCAATGGAGAAGCGGATTTCACTTAACAAATGGGTTACTGACTTAACGACCATCCAGTTTCGCTTAACGGGGGCCCCAAAGGTCGTAAAACGGGGTCCAAACTCACGGAACAACTTCTTTCCCTTGGCAACAAAAAAATTGGGGCTCGATTGCAAATGATAAATAAGTCCTGGAACAGCCTAGGAAGCAGTTCCTTATATATATATTTTTAACCTTTAAAAAAAAAAGATTCAAAAAGTAATTTTAGAAAAGACGCAATTCTGCCTAGCTAGTTTGATACAGGAAGCAAGAATTTGGGATATCTTGAGAACGGATTAAAAGTGGCTTGAGTACACCAGGAAATTGTGCATGAAATTTAGTAGAGAGCAGGTCAAATACAAATTAGGGCAAAAATCAACAAGGGAGAAAAAAAATGCATCGAGGTGATTTGGCATGAAGCAATCCGAATTAATCTTTGTCCGGCAGGCGGTGTTTAAAAAAACAAAAAGGAAAAAGGCATCCAAAATGGGTGTGTTTTATTGGCTTTTTAAACACATCCGGCTGGGATACCTGGTACACGCTATCAGTATGTATTAAATTAACTATTTTGCTTTATTTCATTATTATTTTTTTACACTGTGCCTTTAATTTCCTTGCTTGCTTTTTAGCGGTTTGCACAATCGTGACGTACAGTCATGTTTTTTTTAGGGCAGGGGTCTTCAAACTTGGCCCTTTGATGACTTCTGGACTTCAACTCCCAGAATTCCTCAGCCAGCGCGAGGGAACTATGGCCCTTTGATGACTTCTGGACTTCAACTCCCAGAATTCCTCAGCCAGAGTGAGGGAACTATGGCCCTTTGATGACTTGTGGACTTCAACTCCCAGAATTCCTCAGCCAGCGTGAGGGAACTATGTCCCTTTGATGACTTGTGGACTTCAACTCCCAGAATTCCTCAGCCAGCATGAGGGAACTATGTTCCTTTGATGACTTGTGGACTTCAAGTCCCAGAATTCCTCAGCCAGGCATGCTGGCTGAGGAATTCTGGGACTTGAAGTCCACAAGTCATCAAAGGGCCAAGTTTGAAAACCCCTGGTTTAGGGCAATGTTCCTAAGATTCGGTGGACTTCAAATCCCAGAATTCCCCAACGAGCTCTGCTGGCTAGGGAATTCTGGGAGTTGAAGTCCACTTGTCTTAAAGGGGGCCAAGCTTGTGAAAAAGACTTTAAGAGGCTTCAGACTCTGCATATTCCCAATTTTGCTGCATCCAATAGCCCTGTATTGATTTATCCATTGAATCCCATGTTGCACTGATGGCGTTACTTAGTTTGGTCATGAGATGTCTGCAAGAAAACCACCAAAGTTCAGCGAGCACAGGGGACACCCCCCCCGAAAAAAATCCTATTTTATTAGCCTTGCAGAAAATGCACCCCTGTGAAACCCCCCAACCAACTTTGCAAAACAGGTAATGCATTGCTTTTTCTTTTTCTTTTAGGAAACGGAAATGGGTTCCCCGCCCCCCAACAAGCCTCCCGGAAGTAGCCATCGTCTTGGCGCCGGCTGGATTAGCAAATTTTGCATGAATCAAAAAAGGTTAATCGTCTTTCTTTCGCATGGTTTTTTGCAGAAAGGGGAGGAGGAGGAGGAGAAGAAGGGCAGCGAGGCTATACCATTGCGTAAAGAGGGGAAGGGAAATGAGTAAAGGCCTCCCCGGGCTTAATTCGTTCAGAAATATTTTTTTTTTGCATCTTAAACACGATGTGTCTCGCTTTGTACGTGGGGAAAGAAAATCACGCGAACCCTCCTTTTAGGATGCCTAAATTCCTCCCCCTCCGCTCCCTTCTTTTGGTTCCTTCCCACCGAAGCCAAAAACGGGGCGGACTGTACCATTCGGAGGATGTTTCCGGCGACGGGGGTGGAGTGGGGCGAGAGAGAGAGAAAGAGAAGCCAATTGCCCCGGGAAGATTTAAGCCAGCGCTGGGCTTGCACCGGTTCTACTTCGGTTTAAAACCGGAGTATCTGCTCCGGTTTAACCGCACGACCAACATCCATCGCAACGTCTCTCCCTCCCGACTCCCAAAGTCCAGGAAGCGCTTTTAAACTCTCTGAAAGGGGATAGAGACCCTTCGCTGCCATCCTCCAGCAGCCCCTCCAATTTATCCTCCCCCCCTCCTTGCATCTCCCCCCCTTTCTCCCCTCCAATTTATACCCCCCTTCCATTCTCTCCGCCCTCTAATTTACCCCCTTGCATTCTCCCCCCTTATTTATCCCCCCTCCTTGCATTCTCTCCCCCCTTTCAACCCTCCCTCTAATTTACCCCCTTGCATTCTCCCCCTTATTTATCCCCCCTCCTTGCATTCTCTCCCCCCTTTCAACCCTCCCTCTAATTTACCCCCCCTTGCATTCTCCCCCTTATTTATCCCCTCCTTGCATCTTCTCCCCCTTTCTCCCCTCCAATTTACCCCCCCCTTGCATTCTCCCCTATTTATCCCCCCTCCTTGCATTCTCTCCCCCCTTTCAACCCTCCCTCTAATTTACCCCCCCTTGCATTCTCCCCTCCCTTATTTATCCCCTCCTTGCATCTTCTCCCCCTTTCTCCCCTCCAATTTACCCCCCTTGCATTCTCCTCCTTATTTATCCCCCCTCCTTGCATTCTCTCCCCCGTTTCAACCCTCCCTCTAATTTACCCCCCCTTGCATTCTCCCCCTTAGTTATCCCCCCTCCTTGCATCTTCTCCCCCCTTTCTACCCTCCAATTTACACCCCCTTGCATTCTCCCCCCTTATTTATCCCCCCCTCCTTGCATTCTCTCCCCCCTTTCAACCCTCCCCCTTATTTATCCCCCTTCTTGCATTCTCCCCCTTATTTATCCCCTCTCCTTGCATCTTCTCCCCCTTTCTCCCCTCCAATTTATACCCCGTTCCATTCTCCCCTCCCTCTAATTTACCCCCCTTGCATTCTCCCCTCCCTTATTTATCCCCCCTCCTTGCATCTTCTCCCCCTTTCTCCCCTCCAATTTACCCCCCTTGCATTCTCCTCCTTATTTATCCCCCCTCCTTGCATTCTCTCCTCTCCCCTCCCCCGCTTTGAAACTCTCTACAATTCCAAGTGAAACTATTGTGTGTGTGTGTGTGTGGGGGGGTCTTATTAGCAACGATTTAAGTATCTTGCCGGAGAAGAGGCGGAGGGGAAAGAGGAGGAGGGGGGGGGAGAAAGCAGGAAAGATCAACCGAGCAGCATCCCCCCCCACATCTTTCTTTCCCCCCCCCTCCACCCCAGCGATAAGGGGAAGGGGCGTCGGTTGCGTCAGGAGAGCTGGAGGGGGGGGGAGAGAGAGAGGGAGAACAACTTTGCAAGCCGGGCTGGGATTTTTTTTTCCTGCCCCCATCCGCCCCACCTCGCTTTGGATCCGGGTCGTTGGACTGCGCTTTTTTTTTGGTTTTTTTCTTTGCGGGGAGGGTGGGGGGGTGCACGCGCGGGTCGAAGGAGGAGGCCGGGGGAGCGTGGGAAAAAAAAAAAGAAAGAGAAAGCGAGCCGACGTTCCACCGACAAGCGCCAAGGTTCCAAATCCGAACGCGGCGGGCCCCAACGTTCCATCCTTTCCCTTTCTTTCCCCCCCCGCCCCCCCCCCGCGCTCGCTCGCTCGCTTTCACCTTCAGCCCGAGCGGAAGCCCCGGGTTGAGTCAGCAGCGGCCGAAGCGGGGAAAGCCCCAGCCGCTCCTCCGGCGTGGGGAGGGGAAGGACGCCCCCTCCCCAGAATACGGACACTCTGCCCCCCCTCCTCCTCCTCCTCTTCCTCCTCCTCCTCCTCCTCCTCCGGGTGTTTACCGACTCGGCTCCCAGCCTCGGTCCGGTTCCCGCCGCGCTCTGCCCGCGAACTGCCCGGCTGCAAAGGAGTACACGCGGTGGGGATTCCCCGGCTCGAGCCCGCGGACGGGAGGAGGGCGGGGAGGGGGCGCGTTCTCGCGAGGGGAGGCCGCCGGGGCCATCTTGGCAGCGGGCACCCGGCCCGGGCGCAAATGGCAGAAGAGCTCTTTACCTGTGGCGCTGCCGCCTGCAACGCGTTCTCACGCGCACGCCTCTTCGAGCCGAGTCGCTTCTGCGTCGCCGCTGAAAAAGCCCCCCACCCAGTTCCAGGACTTGGAAGCGGCGGCGCGCTTGGGCAGGACTACAATTCCCATCATCCCCAAGCGGAGCCCCCCACAAACCCATCCCTTCTTTCTCTTCGGCTCTGGGGAACGCCCTCCCCCCGCCCCATCGATGGTTCTTTGCAACTGGGCAACTTGGATGGCGTTTGCCAAGCGAGCCTTCCTGGGCAGGAGCAGTCTATCGTGCAAGAGGGAACCTGGGCGAGGCGGAGCCCCCCCCCCGAAAAGGAGGGAGATAAAAGGGGGAAACGGGGTTGGGGTGGGGGTGGAACGAACTAGGCTAGGGTTTTAAACAGCCTTGGCGGCCCTCCTCCAGGTGCGTGGACTTCAACTCCCAGGATGCCTCGGCTGTCAAAGCCAGGGTGGAGGATTCTGGGAGCTGAAGTCCACTCCGCCTTCCACGGGCCGAGGTGGAGGTAACACCGATCCAGGTAGAGGCAGTCTCCCGGGGACGCGCCTGCGCGCGCACGCCTCACCCCGCCCCCCCCCTCCAATCGCTCCTTTCCCCTCTTTCCATCCAGTTGATTAAGCGGGGGGGGGGAGGGGCGTGAGGGTGAGGCTGTCTCGGCTGGCTCGAACCGGTTTGGAAGGAAGGAAGGAAGGAAGTCAAGTTTGGAAGGAGGGCAGAGCCGCCCCGGCTTGTCTCTGGAATGCAGGAAGGTAAATGGGGATAAGTGAGTTCCAGAGCTGGAAGGGACCTCGGAGGTCTTCTAGTCCAACCCCCTGCTCAGGCGGGAGACCCCATGCCATTTCAATCAATCAATCAATCAAACATTCAGAGTAGAGCTGGAAGGGACCTTGGAGGTCATCTAGTCCAGCCCCCTGCTCAGGCAGGAGACCCTGTACCAGGGGTCTTCAAACTTGGCAACGTATGTTATTCTATTCTATCATTATTCTATTCTGTTCTGTTCTGTTGTATGTCACTGCAGGGATGCCGCAACCGTCGCAAGTGTGAAGACTGATTGTAAGTCACTTTTTCAGTGCCGTTGTGACTTTATAAGTGACTCGTGATACATTTCTAAGTTAAAACCTTAAAACTAATATTAAATTGGATAGAAAGGAGTGAATATGGGGTGGGTGGGATCGCCTACTAATCTACAGGGACTCCTCATTTTATGACCACCATTCAGCCCCAAACGTCTGTTGCTATGTGAGAACAGCTGTTAACTGAGTTTTGAGGCCTCTCTCGCCACAATTGTTAAGTGAATCACGGCAGTTGATAAGTGAGCAACACGGTCGCTAAGCGAATCCCCATCGACCCTGCTTCTCAGAAGGTCGCAAAAGGGGGAATCGCGTGACCCCCTTGGGACGCTGCGACCGTCGTAAATACGAGTCAGTTGCCCAGCGTCTGAATTTTGATCCCCTGACCACAGGGGAGGCTGTGACGGTCGTTAAGTGTGAAAAAGGGTCCTAAGTCGCTTTTTTCATGTCGTAACTTCAAACGGTCACTAAACGAACGATGATTACCTGGTATATTTCTTCAGGTGGAATCTACCACAAGGATAACTATTTTGGGGGGGGTGTCCGACCGTCCCACCCAAGCGGGAAGCGCCCACAAGTTCCTTCGGCTGGTTGCAAAATTGCTCTTTTTTGGGGTTTTTTGTAGGTCAAAAGCATTTCCCTCCTTCCAGGAGACCTTGATCCCCCGGCTCTGAGTTCGAAGGCGGATCCCCTGTAATCCGATCGGTTGGGAAATCAGGGATCCCAGATCTCTGGAAGGTGCACATTTGGCTGAAATCTTCCCTCCGATCTATATGGCAATAATTTTTGCCGGAAGCGTAAATTGCATTTAGTAATTGCGAGGGGGGTGGGGGTGGGGCAATTCGGCTGCTTGATGAGTGGCTATTAGGGGTTGTAAACTCAGGTTAATGAACGGGTTGAGGGAACTCGGCCAAGGGGGAAGATAAGGGATAAACTCCGGCACATTCCGACAGGCATGCCGGGGCCAGGTCGCTGGGTGCAACCTGTAGATGAGATTGCCATTTCTGAAACGTTTGTGTGGCAGAGTTCACACCCAGAGCCCTGGGTGAATTTTTAAGTCCGGGCGTTTCTCAACGGTGGGGAGTTGAAGACGTATGGACTTCAACTCCCAGGATTCCCCGGCTGGCAAACTTTCAGAATATCCTTCTTCCCCTCCCCCCAATGACAACAATCCTGTGAGGTGGGCTGGCCGGAGAGAGGGCGATTGGCTCATGTCACCCAGACATCTTTCAGGCCTAAGGCGGGACTAGAACTCCCTGCCTCCTGGTGATTGGCCCAAGTCACCCAGACATCTTTCAGGCCTAAGGCGGGACTAGAACTCACCGCCTCCTGGTGATTGGCCCAAGTCACCCAGACATCTTTGAGGCCTAAGGCAGGACTAGAACTCCCTACCTCCTGGTGATTGGCCCAAAATCACCCATCTGCTTTCAGGCCTAAGACAGGACTAGAATTCTCCTTCTCCTAGTAATTGGCCCAAAGTCACCTGGCTAGTTTCATGCTTAAGGCAGGACTAGAATTCCCAGTCTCCCTATTTCCAGCCCACCATCTTAACCACTAAAACAAACTGGGTCTCACCAACCCCTTGCACCTTATCACTTGCTTCCGAAGGGGCCTCAGCCCAGCCAACTTAGGAGAAGACCTCAATGCAGGCACACCGTCCATGCTCAGAAGCTATTAGCTTGTGAATTTATAACACACACACACACACACACACACACACACAAACACACAGACACGTCAAGGCATGCAGGGGTCCAAGTTGCTATCTTTCAGAAATTGCTCTCTGTGTACGGCCAAGTGTAAAAAACAGGCTAATAGACTAGGTCGCTACAGCAAGCAGTCCTCGCTTTACCACGGTTCATTCAGCGACAGTTCAAAGTTACAATGGCACCGAAAAAAGCAACCTGGGACCGGTTTTTTGCCGTGACCGTCGTAGCCTCCCTCCGTGGGTCCCGGGTGTCAAAATTCAGAGGCTCAGCAACTGACTCATCTTTACGACGGTCGCAGCATTCCCCCGGGATCACGTGATTTCCCCTTTTTGCGCCGAGTTTCAAGAAACAAAGTCCACAGGGGAATCCGGATTCGCTTAGCAACCGCGTTACTCACTTAACAACCAGCACAGAGATTCGCTTAAGCGCGGTGGCGAGAAAAGTCGCAAAACGGGAGAAAAAAAAGCCCACCGAACAACTTTCTCGCTTGGATTAGATTAAGGTAAAGGTAAAGGTTCCCCCGCACGTGCGTGCTAGTCGTTTCCAACTCTAGGGGCCGGTGCTCATCTCCGTTTCAAAGCCGAAGAGCCAGCGCTTGTCCGAGGATGTCTCCGAGGTCATGTGGCTGGCATGACTAGACGCCAAAGGCGCACGGAACGCTGTTACCTTCCCACCATAGTGGTCCCTATTTGTCTACTTGCATTTTTTTACGTGCTTTCGAACTGCTAGGTTGGCAGAAGCTGGGACGAGTAACAGGCGCTCACTCTGTTACGCGGCGCTCGGGATTCGACCCGCCAAACTGCCGACCTTCTGATCGACAAGCTAAGCCTCCTAACCCACTGAGATTAGGATAAGATTAGGTAACCTTTATTGTCATATTTTTTCCCCCTGTGGGCACAATTGGCCCAGAAGTTTGGGGCTGAACTGTAGTCGTAAGACGAGGATTCCCTGTATCCCACCCGTATCCTGTCTGTTCGGTACCTTTTTATCCCTTTTAATATTAATTCTGAGTTTTTCACTCTCACCTGTATGACGCGCCGGTCATAAAAGTCCTCCAGGCAAGATCAAAAGCTAATCAATAAATCCATCGACCGTCCCGGCAACTTCTAACCACACCTGCAGGGGGGAAAGGGCGATGCCCCCCCCTTCCCCGTGTGATTGGCCCCCGGCCCTGCCCGGCCCTCTGCAGCCGCCCACAGGGCAGGGCAGGCCAGGAGGAGAGAAAGGTGGCCCGGGGAAGGGGGGGCACTTTGCAGCAGCGCCCCGGACTAAGCGATGGCGTGTCTCATCCGGCCGGCCGGCAGCAGCGACTGTGAGCAGCTCCTGAGCTTCATCAAGGTGAGGAAAGGGCGAAATCCAGACGGTCAGCAATTCTTCCAGCAGAGATTGGCCCGCTGTTTGTCTGGGAAGGAAGGAAGGAAGGAAGGAAGGAAGGAAGGAAGGGAGGAAGGGAGGAAGGGAGGGGAAGGGAAGAAGGAAGGATGGAAGGAAGGAAAGAAAGGAAGGAAGGAAGGAAGGAAGGAAGGAAGGGGAAGGAAAGAAGGAAGGAAGGATGGAAGGAAGGAAAGAAAGGAAGGAAGGAAGAAAGGAAGGATGGGAGGGGAAAAAGGAAGGAAAGGAAGGAAGGAAAGGAAGGAAGGAAGGAAGGAAAGAAAGGAAAGAAGGAAGGAAGGAAGGAAGGAAGGAAGGGGAAGGAAAGAAGGAGGGAAAGAGGAAGGAAGGATGGAAGGAAGGAAAGAAAGGAAGGATGGAAGGAAGGAAGGATAGAAGGAAGGAAGGAAAGAAAGGAAGAAAGGAAGGATGGGAAGGGAAGAAGGAAGGAAAGGAAGGAAGGACGGATGGAAGGAAAGGAAGGATGGAAAGAAGGAAGGGAAGGGAAGAAGAAAGGAGTAGGAAGGAAAGAAAGAAGAAGCAAGCAAGGAAGGAAAGAGTAGGTAGGAAGGATGGAAGGAAGGGAGGGAAGAAGGGAGGGAGGGAGGGAAGAGGCAGCAAAATGCCTTCTGAATTGGCTGAAGGTTTTGCCGGAGGAAGGGGCTTAGCTCGCCAAGGGCTTTGGCACCTGAACCCTTCCAGCAAAAGAAACACCCCCCCAAAAAAACCCCGAAAAGAGGGGGATCCAACCCACAGGAGCCCCAAAGAGCAAGGCGGCCTCTGGCGGAGATTTTCCAGCAAAACAGGGAACGAGGAAAAATAAATTCGGAATTAGCACCCCAGGGGCCCCCTTTCTCTCTCCCGTCCAGGGGGGCGATTGTGGGGTGCCGAGTTGTTCACTTTTTATTACTCAAACACTGTGCAAGGAACCCCATTTTTTTTGTCTCCCCCTGGTCCTGCTGAGGGATCCCAGCCAGATCAAAGAAGGGGAGACAAATCCCGCTTCTGCTTCTTGCCCAACTTTTCAAAGAAGTCCTCGGACTTACGGCCACCCCGGGAGCCCAAAATCCCCGTGGTCTAAATCAGACAGTCGTTAAGTGAGTTTTGCCCCCTTTTATGACCTTCCCGGCCACGGCGATTGTTAAGTCGATCTCCGCTGCGGTCTAAGGGAGCCTCACGGTCCTTAAGTGAATCCGTCTCCTCCTCGTCAGAAGGTCGCAAAAGAGGATCCCGTCAGCCCCCCCCCCCCGGGACACTGCGACCGTCATAAATTTGAGTCGTGACCGGGGTGGGGGGGTGGGGGGGGAGAGGCTGCTGCAGCTTTGAAAACCGGCCCAAAGTCACTTTTTTTTAATGCGCTTGTACCTTCCCGATGGTCACTGAACCAAGTCGTAACTCGAGGACCGCCTTATGGTATGTTCCCTCAAACCTCTCTGCTACGTTTGTGAATAATGATGATGATGATGATGATGAGATGCTGTTGGAAGGAACCTTGGAGGTCATCTTGTCCAACCCCCTGCTGAGGCAGAAAACCCTAGACCATTTCAGACAAATAATAATAATAATAATAATAATAATAATAATAATAATAATAATAATAATAATAATAATAATGATAAATAATAATAATGATAAATAATAATAATGATAAATAATAATAATGATAAATAATAAATAATAATAATAATAATAAAAGTAATGATAAATAATAATGATGATAATAATAATAATATAATAATAATAATAATATAATAATATAATAATAATAATAATAATAATAATAATAATAATAATAATAATAATAATAATAATAATAATAAAAGCTGGAAGGGACCTTGGAGGTCATCTAGTCCAACCCCCTGCTCAGTGGATCTGGAGAAGGTTGGGATTTGAGGGTCCCCCATAACAGTCCCTCTATTTATTCTCCCCCCCCCACCAGGACATTGCTGACTATCACAACTTATTGCACGAGGTCACAATCAGTGCGGAAGGTAAGGATTTCGAGACTTTTGGGGGGGGTGTCAAATGCCAGGTGCCCTCCACCCACCACCCCCTTCCCAGGAATGCCAGGTGGGAGAGGCTGGCGGCTGGCGAGCAGCTTTTCTGGAATTTGGGGAGAGGGTGGAGGGCAGGGTGGACGCTGCCCGGCTGGTGGGTGGGTGGGTGGCAGCAGGAATGCGGGCAGAGCACCTGGGCAGGGGGGGGTCACCTGGCCACCAAGAGCAACGGGCACCATAGCCCAGCTTTGGAGAAGGAAGGAAGGAAGGAAGGAAGGGAGGAAGGAAGGAAGGAAGGATGGAAGGAGGGAGAGGGAGGGAGGGAGGAAGGAAGGAAGGAAGGATGGAAGGAGGGAGAGAGAGGGAGGAAGGAAGGAAGGAAGGAAGGAAGGAAGGAAGCTGGGGGGAAGGAGGAGAAGAGCCCGGATTGGGTTGAGGAGGGCTTTCCTTGGGCATAGAAGGCGGAATTCTGAATCAGCATTTTTTTCTCTTCCTCCTCCTCCTCCTGCTCCTCCATCTCTCCTCCTTTCTTCTTCTTCTTCTTCCTCCTCTTCCTCCTAATTTTCCTTCTTTCTTCTTTCCTTTCCCCCTCCTCCCCCTCTCCTCCTCCTCCTCTTCCTCCTCTATCCCTCCTTTTTTCCTTCCTTTCTTTCTCCTCTTCCTCCTCCCTTCTCATCCCCCTCCTAATTCTCCTCCTCCTCCGTCTCTTCTTCGGCCACCTCCTCCTCCTTCTCCTTCCTCCCTTCTCCTCCTCTTTACCCATCTCTTCCTGTCCTTACGCCTCTTCTCCTCCTCCCCCTCCTAATTCTGTTCCTCTTCTCCCTTCTTCCTCCAAATTCTCCTCCTCCATCTCTTCTTCTTGCGCTTTCTCTTCCTCCTTTCTTCCTCCATTCTTCCTCCTCCTCCACCCTCTCGTTTCTTCCTTGCCCTTCCCCTATTTTTCCTTCTCCATCTCTTCTTCCATCACCTCTTCCTCCTCCCTCCCTCCCTCCCTTCCTTCCTTCCTTCCTTCCTTCCTTCCTTCCTTCCTTCCTTCCTTCCTTCCTTCCTTCCTTCCTTCCTTCCTTCCTCCTCCTCGTCCCAGATCTGAAAGCAGACGGGTTTGGCCCAGATCCCTTCTTCAACTGTCTGATGGCTGAATTGCCCCCAGAAAACCCCTCAAAACAAGGTAATATCCACTAATATCCCCCCCCAAAAAAAGACTTGTCAAACTTTAAAGACTTAAAACTCGTCAATGCATCCATCTTAAGCTTATCTTTTTTTTAAAGAAATGTTTTATTGATTTTTTTTTACAATCACCATCCTTAGTGCCTAGTTTACAGCGTGTTGTCTTGGTTCATAATTTTTTAAAAAAACAACAATCAATGGTAGTTAATTAACAATCAATAATAATTGATTTTTGTGCTTCCATAGTATATTAATTAACAGTATATTTCTTTGATCTTCCCTTCTCCCAAGAGTATTGTCCTTCTTCAACCTTAAAAAAAATATAATTGTTAATATTTTCAGTGCCTAAATGGTTAAATATAAACATTTTTTTCACGTTTGTACAAATAATAACCTCCGTATATGACATTTTGTTTCTTATCAACTTGTGATGTTTTTATAAAAATCATCTTATTAGTTCACCATATGTCCTATTTTCACAGTTATTTAAGCTTAATTTCTCAATAATTAATATAATAATAATAATAATAATAATAATAATAATAATAATAATAATAATAATAATAAGTTGGAAGGGACCTTGGAGGTCATCTAGTCCAACCCCCCGCTCAGGCAGGAAACCCTATACCATTTCAGACAAATTCAAACAATTCTTATCAGTCATAATTTTCTCAGTATTTATCATCTAAATATCCAGATTTTCCATTTAGATACAGCATCCCAATGTTTTCGTATTTCATGTGTTAAAAAATACTATACTGCTTATCTACCTTATGCCGTCTACCTATAATATCTTTTCTGATCAGTTGATATTTCACTTATATTTGTAAAAGTTAATTTGTTAAATCGCTAATATAGCCTATTTTCAAAGTTCTTATTTAAGCTTAATTTCCCCTCAATATTTCAGTCATTCCTTAATCCTAATTCTCTGCAACTTAATTTACCTTTGAATTTCAAACTTTTCATCCACATACATCATCCCAATATTTTAACATTTTATATATTATAGAAAATACTATATTACTTATATCTCTTATCGCTCTTATTATAAGACCCCTTTATATCCAAAGTTATCTGTTATTTTAACTGTATTCAAACAAGCATTTGCTCATGTAATTCTCCATCTGGTAGGGCGAGTCAAAACTCCTGAATCTGTCTCCGTCCTTCTTCGTTTGCCAGATAGCTTTCCAAATTGATATATTCCACTTGCCAGGAAATTCTTGTATGCTTGTGAGTGTTCTTGGCAGTGGAGAAGACAGAATGCGTAAAATATATGCTTTTTGTCTCCCAAACTCTGATGGTTCTCCTGGCAGCTCTATACTCCATTTTGTTAAGTCTTCTTTCTTATCCTCAGGATTATTTTGACGTTCTGATCAATAAAGTATCTTTTTCGTTTTGTTGTTATGTCCCAGTCTTGTAGTTTTTTTCCTGTTTGTGTTAAATTATACTTCTCTTCATTTGTAGCTTCGCTGATTAAGTCATTTTCTTCTAGTTTACATTCTGTTATTGATTTGTTTGTTCATTCTTTACCATCATTTTCTGAGTGTTTTTTTTTGATTGTGGGTTTAGATTAGAAATGTGCTCATTTATGTCGTCAAAGTTGGTTTTGATCTCCTCGTGGTTTAAAGTGATTGTCATTTGTATCTGTCGTAGCATTACATACCATTTCCTCCTGGAAATTATTTGTCTTGTCTTGAAATGTTGCTTCTGGAGGTCTTTGATATTCCAAGCTAGGTCTTTCAGGAGTAAGTATTAAATGTGGTTTTCTGTCATTTTTTGATAAGTATGCAATATCCACCATGTTGTCTCCCCCTTTCAAATAATCCTTCATCAGTGCCGTAGTCTCTACATGTCAAACCAGCCAAACTCAGAATCCAAACAGCCCAATTTTGTATACGGTAGTTCTTATCTTTATATATAGTTTTTATAATCCATTGTATTTCCAATTGTCAAGGCACCAGTAAAATCCGTAATTTATAACAGTTCTTTCATTCAGAAATCAATTGTCAACCAGTCAAAATTGCAGTTTAGTATATTTAGCCACCTTGAATCCTTCCTGTAAATTCCCCCCTAAAGGATTAGCCAAGAGTCAACATTTTTCTTTTTCTGTAAACAATTCTTGAGTTTACACAACAGAGTATTTCTTTTCCTTCAGACACTTTTTAATCCTTTGGCTGGCCCAGTATGTATTCTTTTCTTTGTTCCCAGCCCGCTGTCTTCTTAAAGATTATTAAAGTTCAAGAGAGCAGATTATTCTTTGTTTCTAGGCATCTTGCCAATTTCTGAGTCAGTGTTGTTAATGTTCTATGTTCTAATTCTCCACTAGTGTCAGTAGTTGTTTTCCAGCTTTTTCAGCCAAGAAATTATTATTATTATTATTATTTATAGTTTCATCAAAACCCTTTAGAGCAGGGGTGTCAAACTGCCGTTGGCCCATTTACATCATACGGCCGTGCCCACTCCAGCTCTGGCAATGCAAAAAATGTTGCGATACGTTGCGACACGTCACGTGACACGGCGAGTTTGACACCCGTGCTTTAGTTTAGAGTATAATCTTAGCAGGTTTTTTTTAGTTTCTAAATTTATGCAGACTGTAGTATTTTAAATTTGATTTCAGTATATTTCTTTCCCCCTTAAAGGTTAATTCACCGCTTCCATCTGTGTGTGTGTGTTGGGGGGTAGTCCCCTCCCTTCACTTTCGGAGGTTTTCTTATTTTGGGGGTCTTTCCCAAGGACTTAGTTACAGAGTAGAGGAGAGAATATCGATACTCTCACCAGTTCCAAGCACGCTGTTCACCGTTGTTCTGATTCGTGCTCTTTGACTTCGACTGCAAGCAACTTGGGCTAGTCGCTGGTGTGCTGGCTAGCCTTTGTCCTGTTGGGTTAGAGGGCTTCCCCCGGATTGAACGGAAGGACCACTGTTATTCCGTAATCATTGGGGCACCCCTCTTTCTTCACCACCTCTCTGGGGTGACTTCAGACCCATTTAGGGTCCCCCGGCAGGACGAAATCAGCTGTGGGGTGTGGAGCTCCGCAATCCGGTGGCCGTGCGCTACAGCACAAAAACCGGAAGTACCATCTTAAGCTCCTCTTCATTACACGGATTCATCCTTCCGTATTTATTGTGAGGTAAAATGAAATATTGTGTGACCCAAGAACAGCTACCAGAATGGAGTGCGATTACACACCGAGGGTCACTTGTTTTCAAAGTTTTTGCACTCTTAGTTAGTCCTCGACTTAACAACTGTCTTGCTTAGCAACAGAATTTTTGGGCTCAATTGTCGTAAATCGAGGACCACTTGTACCTGTTTTTACACACACACACACACACACGCAGACACACACGAATGCAGAATGTCAGCTTCTGATGCGAGCCAGTTGCATTATTTTACTCCCAAAATATTTCACATTTTGTATTTTAAATCTTTGTGTTTTTAACCGAAATGTGATGTAAACGTGCCACACGATAAGTGCGTAAATGATCATTTTTACTCCCCACGCAGGGCGCCCCATCGGCTACGCCTTGTACTATAAGGCATATTGCGTCAACCACGGGAAGAAGATATATTTGGAAAATCTATACGTGGTGCCGGAATTTCGCGGTAGGTAAAAGTATCGGCTTGAACTCGCCCAGAGTCACTTCATGGTGAGATGGGTGGCATATACATTTAATCAATAAGCAAAATAAGTGCCAGGCATCTTTTAAAAGCCAGTTTTGATGAGCTTTGCCTATTGGGTTAGTAGCAGTTTTATGCTCTGCCAGGTGGAGATTCATGTTGGCTGGGGGATTCTGGGAGTTGAAGTCTCCCATCTTAAAACATGGCTGGCTAGGGAATTCTGGGAGTTGAAGTCCAGCTGTCTTAAAGTTGGCAAGTTTGAAAAATATTAAAACGGAGTTTCAGTCTAAGCAAACTCCAATGTTCCCCAATAATATGGTTGCTGCTGCTGCTGCTGTTGTTGTTATTATTATTATTATTATTATTATAATCATTATTATTATTAAATATAATTGGCATGGAACAACGGGGGCAACACACTGACTCCCCTCCGGTTTCTTCTCCCCAGACAAAGGAATCGGAAAGCAGTTGCTGATCAAAGTTGCGGAAGTAAGTTCCGAATGTTGGCATTGTGGCCGGTCTGTGTCTTTTCCGGACTTCTCCAAATGAGGAATTGTCATCCCTTTCTCTGGAAAGGCGGCTACAGGCAGTCCTCGACTTACGACGGTTCATGTAGTGACCGTTCAAAGTTACACCACCACTGAAAAAAGTTGATTCAGGACCGTTTTTCCACACTTAACGACCGTTGCAGCCTCCCCAGGATCAAAATTCAGACGCTTGGCCAGTGGCTCGCATTTATGACGGTCGCCGTGTCACCTGATCCCCTTTTGCGAGCCTCGGACAAGCAAAGTCAACGGGAGTTCACTTCACAGCCGTGGTGACACACTTAACAACCGCTGCGATTCACTTAACAACGGTGGCGGGGAAGGTCGTAAAACAGGGCAAAATCTCGCTTCACAACCGGCCCGCTTAGCAACAGAACTTTTGGGCTCCGCTGTGGCTCTAAGCGAGGACTACCTGCAGGACTTTGGTCACTGAGTGATTCGTCGTAAGTCGAGGACTACCTGTCCCGTCGGGTCAGAATAAGGCTCGCAGAGCCTGCAGCTTCAGGGGCAGTCTACCAGCCGGAGAAGAGGGTGGGAGAGGCCAATTTCCTTATTGCACGGATGCACCGTGGGAAACAGGGCGCTGGTTTAGCCAGTGCCGGATACGGATCTGATCGCTTGTAACTTCATCATGCCTGTTTTTTTCCGGTCCGGCAGGTGGCTCTTGCCGCTGGCTGCACCGGGATGAAATTTAGCACCATGGAGGGGAACCAGCGGGCAAAGAATTTGTACCTGCGCCTCGGAGCCGAGGACACCACCGAATCCTTCGACTGGCACTGCATGGAGTTTAGCCAAGAGGCCTTGCAAAGGCTCGTCCAGGGCGGGCAGGGATCGTGAGCGCGCCCCAGGCCGATTCAGGAGGAGGAGGAGGAGGAGGAAGAATGGCACTTATGCCAAGATCAGAAAACCAGGATTTCTCAGCCTTAGCAACTTTTAAGATCTCTGGACTTCAATTCCCAGCCAGGATTCACAGGCTTCGGACTCCCAGAATTCCTCAGCAAGCAGAATTGGACTTCATGTCCCAGAATTCCCAGCTAACATTTGTGGACTTTAATTTCCAAAGTCCCCAGGCAGCATGCCTGGACTTCAACTCCCAGAATTCCTCAGCTGTCACGCCTGGACTTTGATTCCCAGAATTCCTCAGGCATCATGCCTGGACTTCAACTCCCAGCATTCCTCAGCCGTCACGCCTGGACTTCGATTCCCAGAATTCCTCAGGCATCACGCCTGGACTTCCACCCACAGAATTCTTCAGCTGTCACACCTGGACTTCGACTCCCAGAATTCCCCAGTTAACTATGAGAAAGCACACCTCTTTTCCCAAAAACCCGGCATTTAATGCTGTATTTACCTAAAATAAACGACTAGTGATTCCTCCTCCCCCACCCCAAAAATTAGCATATCTAATTTAAAACAAGAAGGTCACATTTAGTTTCTGCTTTTTAATAAAATCTCTTGAGTCCGAAGAAGTGGTAGGAGACTCCAGATTTTATTTTACAACTTAAAAAATAAAAATTAAGACTCCACCTCCTCCTCCCTACCAAGTTACTAGTCCACAATGTTTTGTTAGCATCGTGGTTAGAGACGACAGGAGTTCTAATCCAAAATTAACCAAAGGTGATTTGATTAAGGTCAGATGGTAATTTTGGGGGCGTCTCCTTATAGAGTCCCCAGTGTTTTTTCAACCTTAGTTATCTATAAGACATCTGGACTTCGTCTCCCAGAATTCCTCAGTCAGCCATGTTGGCTGGGGAATTCTGGGAGTTGAAGTCCAGATGTCTTAAAAGTGCCATAGAGAAACTGAAGCAGATCCAATCCCCCCCAAATATAACTCCGTGCCCCATGAATGAGACAGCAAACGAAGAATGAAAAGGGGCATCTCTTTAATTCAATGTTCAAAATACACCCGCGGCCCAATATTATTATTGATTAAAAATAAAAATAATAAGGCGGGCTGGACAGGAAGAAACTCGAGACATCTATTTTGAAAAACTAAAAAGGATCATTTTAAAAAAATCTTTTGCTTCGTAACAGGGGACAGGCAAAAGTTCAACAGGGGAAGATTTGTGCTCATAGGAGGAGTGGGGGGGGGAAAGAGAGAGGAAATAGCCCCCAGCCCCAATTTATTCAGATAAGACCAGCTTATGGGTGGGGGAGTCTTCAAGCCTTATGGGTGCAGGAGTCCGTTCAAGTACGTTTGGGAACAGAGGAGGTTCCACCCTTGAAACTCAGCCTGGTCAGGATGATGGGCGTTGTAGTCTGGAGGATGGACGGAAATCTATTTTGGGGGTCCTTGCTGAGCCAAGGGGCTACGGTAACTTTCTAAACCCCCTCCCCAATTTGAGAAGCTGCTAAAATGACATGAAAAAGGCAATGCAGATCAGCGCTTGTCAAGTACGGCGCTTTGAAGATCGGCGGACTTCAACTCCCAGAATTCCCCAGCCAGCTAAGCTGGCTGGGGAATTCTGGGAGTTGAAGTCCGCCGATCTTCAAGGCGCCCAAGCTGACAAACGCTGCGAAAGAGCAGCGAGCCCTTTGCACCCAGAAAGGGGGTGCAAAGTCCAGCAGCCCACGAAGCCCCCCACCCACCCGGGGGAGAGAGGTTGGGGATCACCGCCCCCGTCAGCAGTCGGTGGTGACGTCGGAGGAGAGGTCTTGGATCCGCCGCGTGCTGCAGTTCTTGCAGAGAATATGGCTGTCCAGGGGGTAGCAGCCACGCCCCTCCCCTTCGGAAGAGAGGAGCAGACCACAATCCTGGTGGGGGGGGGGAAGAGGGAAAGGAAAACCGGATGCAACCATTAAGGGTGCTTCTCCAGGTTGCCAGCGGTGGTCCCGCCTTCCCTCCCAGAGTGACAGAATAGAGAGAGATGATTGATAGATGATAGACACATGATAAGGATGATAGATAGATAGATAGATAGATAGATAGATAGATAGATAGATAGATAGATAGATAGATAGATAGATAGATAGATAGATAGATAGATAGATGGATGGATGGATGGATGGATGGATGGATGGATGGATGGATGGATGGACAGACAGACAGACAGACAGACAGACAGACAGACAAAGAGAGATTATAGATATAGATGATTGATAATATACATGATAGGGATAATAGATGAGATAGATGATAAAGATAGAGATAGATAGATAGATAATAGAGACAGACAGACAAGATACATGATAGAGATAATAGAGATAGATGATTGATAGATGATAGACACATGATAAGGATAATAGATAGATAGATAGATAGATAGATAGATAGATAGATAGACAGACAGACAGACAGACAAAGAGAGATAATAGATATAAATAGATGATTGATAATATACATGATAGGGATAATAGATGAGATAGATGATAAAGATAGATAGATAGATAATAGAGACAGACAGACAAGATACATGATAGAGATAATAGAGATAGATGATTGATAGATGATAGACATGATAAGATATAGATAGACAGATACATGATAAAGAGAGATAATAGATATAAATAGATGATTGATTATAGAGAATGTCAGAGAATGTCGGCTGGTGGCCCCCAGGGGGAGGGCCTTCTCTGTGGGCACCCCAGCTTTATGGAACCAACTGCCGGTTGAGCTCCGGATGGCACCGGATCTTCGCTCCTTCCGGCGCGGGTTAAAGACCCATCTATTCGAACAAGCTGGCCTGGCCTGATGGGGAATGTTAGGGTTTTAATGGGTTTTATATTCTGATTGTTTTAATTGGGCAATTATTTAATTCTTTTTTTAACTTTTGTATTTCTATTTATATGCCCTGTTCACCACCCTGAGTCCTTCGGGAGAAGGGTGGTATAAAAATTCAATAAATAATAATAATAACAATAATAATAATAATAATAATAATAATAATAATAATAATAATAATAATAATAATAGATGAGATAGATGATAAAGATAATAATAATAATAATAATAATAATAATAATAATAATAATAATAATAATAATAATAATAATAATAATTTTCTTTATATACGGCCCAAAGGACTCAGGGCGGTGAACAGGGCAAGCATAAAAAATACAGAGTTACAAAAGTTAAAAAGGGATTAAATATATGCCCACTAAAAACAGTAAATACAAATATTAAAATAACAATAAAAGACCCCCCCATCCCCCATCAGGCCAGGCCGGCTTGTTCAAATAAGAATGTCTTGAGATCGTGACGAAAGGAGCGAAGATCGGGCGCCATCCGGAGCTCAACCGGCAACCGATTCCATAGCTCCGGGGCGCCCACAGAGAAGGATCTCCCCCTGGGGGCCACCAATCGACATTCTCTGACCGGTGGCACCCTGAGGAGTCCCTCTCTGTGGGAACGCACAGGGCGGAGGGATGTCGATGCCGGCAGCAGGTGTTCCCTAAGGTACTCCTGACCCCTGCCATGTAGGGCTTTGAACACCATTACTAGTACCTTGAATCTCACCCGGAAGGCAACTGGTAACCAATGCAGCTCACGGAGCAAAGGTGTAACGTGGGAGTATCGGGAGACTCCCAACACAACTCTCGCGGCTGCATTCTGTACCAGTTGGAGCTTCCGGGTGGTCCTCAAGGGCAGCCCCATGTAGAGAGCGTTGCAGTAGTCTAGTCGAGAGGTCACGAGCGCGTGAGTGACCGTGCATAGATCATCCCGGCTTAGATAGGGCCGCAACTGGCGCACCAGGCGAACCTGGGCGAAAGCCCCCCTAGTCACAGCCACTATGTGGTCTTCCAAAGTGAGCCGTGAATCTAGGAGGACTCCCAAGTTGCGAGCCCTATCTACGGGGGGTAATAGTTCACCCCCCATAGAGATGGAATATCCGAAATAACCCGGGATGAAGGTATGCAAAGCCACTCAGTCTTGTCGGGGTTGAGTTGAAGTCTGTTCCTCCCCATCCAGACCCGAACCGCCTCCAGGCAACGGGACATCACGTCGAGGGCATCACTGGGGTGGTTTGGGGTCGAAATGAAAAGCTGGGTATCATCAGCATACTGATGATACCCAACTCCAAAGCCACGAATGATCTCACCCAGCGGCTTCATATAGATTGAACAGGAGAGGCGAGAGGACCGACCCCTGAGGAACTCCACAAACGAGAGACCTCGGGGTCGACCTCTGCCCCCCTGCCAACACCGACTGCGAACGTCCCAGGAGATAGGAGGAGAACCACTGCAAAACTGTGCCTCCCACTCCCAATCCCCTGAGACGCCGCAGCAGGATACCATGGTCGATGGTATCGAAAGCCGCTGAGAGGTCTAATAGGACTAGGACAGAGGAATGTCCCCTGTCCCGGGCCCTCCAGAGATCGTTCACCAGCAGATAGATAGATAGATAGATAGATAGATAGATAGATAGATAGATAGATAGATAGATAGATAGATAGATAGATAAACAGATAGATATAGATTGATCATAGAATCCTAGGGCTTCAAAGAACCTCAGAGGTCATCTAGTCCAACCCTCTGCTTAGACGGGAGACCTTCTACCAATCTTTTCTCCATCGCCTCCAGCGCTGCAACCCCCTCCAGTCTGGCTCCCCCCGGCCCCCTCCGCCATTGCTCACCTCGCATTTGTAGCAGCCGATGTGGAAGCTGCGGTCCAGGGCCACGATCCGCACCGTCTCCTCCTGGCCCGGTTCGGGCATGATGGCCTCTCCACAAACGGAACAGCGGGGGGCAAATTTCCTGGGGGGGGGAATCAGGAGGAGACATGAAGCTGGCCCAGATGGGACTTGTAGTACAGCACACACAAAATGTTGGGGGAGTAAATTTCTTTGGGGGAGGGGGCAGGAATCAGGATGACGTTGGCCCTGCCCTCTTGCCCAGATTTTGTGGGCCCCAGGATCCCCACTTGTCCTGCCTTGCTGGCTGGGGAGGATGGGACTTGCAGTACAGCACACACAAAACGGGGGAGCAAATTTCCTGGGGGGGGGCAGGAATCAGAATGACGTTGGCCCTGCCATCTTGCCCAGATTTTGGGGCCTCGGGATCCCCGCCTCTCCTGCCTTGCCAGCTGGGGAGGATAGGACTTGTAGTATGGCCTCCGTGTAGGTAGTCCTCGACTCACAATGGTTCATTTATGGACCGTAAAAAGGGACCGATGACCATTTTTCACACTTAACGACCGTCACAGTGTTCCCCCCCTCCCCCGTGTTCACATGATCAAAATTCAGATGCTGGGCCACCGACTCCTATTTACGACGGTCGCAGCGTCCAAGGGTCACGTGATCCCCTTTTGCGATTTTTCAGACCAGCGAAGCCAACGAAAGAAGTCGGGATTCATTTAACGACTTGTGTTACTAACTGCAGTGATTCGCTTAACAACGGCGGCAAAAAAAGAAGGTCCACAATTGGGACGAAACCCGACAAATTTTTCACTTAGCCACAGAAATTTTGGGCTCAACCACGATCGTTAAGTCGAGGACTATCCGTAGTAGGGAGGATGGGAGTTGAAATGGTCTAGGGGTGTCCTGCCTGAGCAGGGGGTTGGACTAGATGACCTCCCCCTCCCCGCAATCTCACCGATGGAAATCTTCAATGCAGTGGATCTGGCTGGTGGCGTCCACGGTGAAAGGGATCCCGTCCAGGCAGCGGTGGCAAACCACACAGGTGAAGCACTGAGGGTGATAAGCTTTACCCATAGCCCGCAGGATCCGGTCCATGATGGGCTTGGAACACATGGAACATTTCTCCAGAGTCACCTGGGCAGAGGGCGGGCGTCAGTGTTTATCTCTCTCTCTTACATACATACATACACATATGTATGTATGTATGAATGTATGTATGTATGTATAAATATATTAAAAAGAACCATCTCCTCTCTCTTGCCAATTTTTTTAATCACTGGTTCAACTTTTTTATTGTTATTTTAATATTTGTATTTACTGTTTTTACTTGGGCATATATTTAATCCCTTTTAACTTTTGTATTTTTGTAATTTTTAAGCTTGCCCTGTTCACCGCCCTGAGTCCTTCGGGAGAAGGGCGGTATATAAATAAAATTATTATTATTATTATTATTATTATTATTATTATTATTATTATTATTATTATTATTATTATTATTATTATTATTATCTCTTCGAGACTTGATTGGCAGATTGTAGGCCCCCATGACTGGGCTCGCTTGCTTGAGTCATCTATATTCCCCTCCCTTTTGGGGACACGAGGTGATATGGCCATCCCAGCAACATGAAGCTGCCTTTTCAGATTAGGACACCAGAGGGCGCCCACGTCCTAAAAGTTAGAGCAATCCTTCTGAAACCTAGCCCAGATTGCAGAATTCTGCAGTCCTTTTGGCACCCGCAGCTTGGCTCGCTTGCTTGAGTCCTCTAAATTCCCTTGCCCTGTTGGGGCACAAAATGGTTTGACCACCCTGGCAATGTGAACCTGCATTCTCCCATTATGACACCAGAGGGCGCCCAACTCCCAGAGGCGGACTTCAGAGAGCCATGTTTTTCAAACTTAGGGCCTTGCAGACCGGTGGACTTCCACTCCCAGAATCCCCCCCTCCTGGGCTGGCTGGGGAATTCTGGGAGTTGAAGTCCACACCCATCGTCAAGGCGGGACGTTGGAAAAGCAGAGTGGGAGAACCCAAATGTGGGGCCCGGAGACTCTTTCGAACCCCTCACTCACAATATAGCAGGATTCACAGTATGACCGGCGGTCGATGGCGTAGAACGGCTGCCCCCGCAGGCGGCAGTGGCAAGTAGCACAGATGAAGCACTCGACGTGGAAGACCTGGTCCATGGCCACGCAGCCCGTCCCGTCTCCCACCACGTTCTCCCCGCACTGGGCGCAGCGGCCTGCAAGGGTCCAGGGTTCGAAAACGACCGATTGCTCGATTTTTTTTTAAAAAAAAAACCATCGAAAGAAGATAACAAAAACAAAAAGTCCCAAAAATTCCAGGCACAGCAAGACCCAGTGCCCCCCCTCCCCCTCCCCAATTCTGAGAACAAAAGACCCGGTTTAATCTTAAAACCAGCCCAGGGGAGTTTCTGCGTTGCTATTCCGCCCAGCAGCAGCTTTCTGAGATAGACTGCTCTTGCGTGGGGAGGCTCCACTACAAAAACAAAACAAAACTCAGAGGGGAAAAAAACCCACCGAAGTACTCGGCCGTGGGAGGATGCTTCAAGTCGTAAATCAGTTTCTTGGTCAGCCGATCCAGCTCCTCTTCCGGGCGGCAGGACGGGGGCTGCGCGGAAAGAAAGGGGAGACTGGAGAAGGGAGGTCCCTAAACACACACACACACACACACACACACACACACACACACAGACGCACGGGCCCTGGAGTTGAACGTGAAAAAAAATGGGGGTGCAGGGAAGGTTCCTGAGCATCAGAAGAAGGCAATCCGGTTCTCTCCCTACAAATGGTATAGAGTGTTTCCAGCCTGAGCAGGGGGTTGGACTAGAAGACCTTCAAGGTCCCTTCCAACTCCAATAGTCTAGTCTAGTCTGGTTTCTATTCTATTCTATTCTATTCTATTCTATTCTATTCTATTCTATTCTATTCTATTCCTTATTTCTAATTCTATTCTATTCTGTTCTGTTCTATTATTCTATTCTATTCTATTCTATAATTCTATTCTATTCTATTCTATTCTATTCTATTCTATTCTATTCTATTCTATTCTATTCCTTATTTCTAATTCTATTCTATTCTGTTCTGTTCTATTATTCTATTCTATTCTATTCTATAATTCTATTCTATTCCATTCTATTCTATTCCCATATTCTATTCTATTCTATTCTATTCTATTCTATTCTATTCTATTCTATTCTATTCTATTCTATTCTATTCTATTCTATTCTATTCTATTCTATTCTATTCCTTATTTCTAATTCTATTCTATTCTATTCTGTTCTATTCTATTCTATTCTATTATTCTATTCTATTCTATTCTATTCTATTCTATTCTATTCTATTCTATTCTATTCCTTATTTCTAATTCTATTCTATTCTGTTCTATTCTATTCTATTATTCTATTCTATTCTATTCTATTCTATTCTATTCTATTCTATTCTATTCCTTATTTCTAATTCTATTCTATTCTGTTCTATTCTATTCTATTATTCTATTCTATTCTATTCTATTCTATTCTATTCTATTCTATTCTATTCTATTCTATTATTCTATTCTATTCTATTCTATTCTATTCTATTCTATTCTATTCTATTCTATTCCTTATTTCTAATTCTATTCTATTCTGTTCTATTCTATTCTATTATTCTATTCTATTCTATTATTCTATTCTATTCTATTCTATTCTATTCTATTCTATTCTATTCTATTCTATTCTATTCTATTCTATTCTATTCCTTATTTCTAATTCTATTCTATTCTGTTCTATTCTATTCTATTATTCTATTCTATTCTATTCTATTCCGTTCCATTATTTATTTCTATTTACTCTACTCTATTCATTATTTCTATTCCTATTCCGTTCCATTCTTTATTTTATTATTCTACTCTGTTCTGTATTTTATATTCTACTCTGTTATGTATTTTATTATTCTATTCTATTCTATTCTAAATTCCTCGAGAATTGAAGCAACAATGCCTCATGGATAGGGAGTCCTCAACTTACAACAATTCGTTTAGTGACCGTTCAAGGTTACAACAGCACTGGAAAAAAAGCAACCTAGGACTTTTTTTCAGACTTAACAAGCGTTGCAACATCCCCAGGGTCACGTGATCACAATTCAGACACTGGGCAACCGACTCCTATTTATGACGGTCGCAGCGTTCCGGGATGGCGCCGTTTCCCCTTTTGCGACT
Source organism: Vipera berus (assembly GCF_964194415.1). Taxonomy (NCBI): domain Eukaryota; kingdom Metazoa; phylum Chordata; class Lepidosauria; order Squamata; family Viperidae; genus Vipera; species Vipera berus. Next base: position 1,735,508 of record NC_138205.1, on the reverse strand, counting down.
TTCTGATGAGCAAAGTCAGTGGGAGAAGCCAGTTTCGCTTAGCAACCGTGTTGCTCACTTAACAACTGCAGGGATTCATTTGGGAACGGTGGCAAGAAAGGTTGCAAAAAGGGGCAAAACTCATTTAACGACTGTCTCGCTTGGAATCAGAAATTTGGTGCTCCGTTTTGATCGTTTTGATCTTGCCGCAAAAAACCCAGACTCCGGGAACTGTTGAGGAGGGGCTGTCTTCACCCTCATTCTCACACACAAACTCGCTGAACTCTAGAATTGAACCCCATCCCTCCTGGGAATCCGGATTGCATTCCGTTACAGGATGGAAGCCCCTTCCCCAGAAAGACCCCTACCCTGCCTTCTCCTTCCCCATCATCCCCAGCGCCTCGAGTTACCTGATGGGGAATCCTCAGCCCCCCACCGCCGGCAGGAACTTGGGATGCTGTCAACTCTTCCTTCCCGGCTTTCGCCAATCCAGACTGGAATTGTCCCACTGGCGCCTCCAACCTGGCCTGCCCCGCAGGGCTGGCATAGAATTCCCCCTCGCCCGGCCGCTGGCCATAGGAGGGAGGCTCCGGATACCAAGGCTCAGCCTCGTGGGGACGGGCCCGGGATCCCGGCTCAGAGGCATACTGCGGAGGAGGCTTCACCCCGTATCCCAGCTGGGGGGACGGGGGTCCGTAGGCCGGCTCAGCCCTGCGCCTGGGCTGGTTGTAACCCACCACCGGCTTGGCCACCTTCACCTGGATGCTGAAGGGGGGCCCGGCTGAGGAGGACGCCGTGGCATACGAGGCAGGCATCAACTGGGGGTACGGCTTGGGCACCGAAGGGGCATGGTGGTATCCATAGGCATCCCCCAATCCGGGCGAGCCGTACTGGCAGGGCAGCACCGGGAAGGCTGGGTAAGGGGATCCCGAGGCTGGTGGGCCTCCATAGGGCAGGGCCTTGGCATCAGGCTTAGGGGCTGTGAAGCCCCCCGCGAGGGTGGGCTTGTAGGTAGCTGAAGCCGGGCTGAGCTTGGGGGCGCCAGGCTGCAGAGCTGGATACGGCACAGATTCCGCGTTCTGCAATAAAGGGGTAACACCGTCAGGGTCCAGGTAGAGAATTTGGGGCACACACACACACACACACACACAGAGGCACCCCGTCTTGTCCTCCAGTTGCCACCCCCCCTCCCAGCTTCCTCACCGCCCGTTCGCCCCGGCGCTGCTGGGTGCTCTCCATGTCGGCCAACATGCTGGTGAGCGAATCTATCTGGACATCGATGTTGGTGGGGTGAAGACCCCGCACCTGCTCCGGGGATTCTCCCTGCTGGGGGAAAAGAGAATCTTTGGGGGGGGGTTGTCTCCCTGACTGAGGAAGCCATCCGAGCCGTGCCCAAACCGATCTGGGCTTCTGTAATGGGGTGACTCCCCACCTTTGCCACCCTCTGCCCCACCCCCACCCCAAGGACTGCGCCTGTTGAACCTCGGCCTGCCAGGCTTTTTGCAGAAGGGAGCCAGTGCTTAACGGAAAGAGAAAGTGCCAGTAGGGGGCCTTCTGGATTAAACGCGGCTTCCGGGATCCTTGCCAGCGCCTACTACAACCCTGGGAGTCGTAGTTCCGGCTAGTTGAACTACAACTCCCAGGATTCCACTAGGCGCCGGCAAAGGCTCCTGGGAGCTGCGTTCTCCAGAGGGCAGCGGGTGGGGAACAAACAGCCCCTCGGCCTCTGTCGCCCGTACCTCCTCCCCTGGGCAGGCGGGGTCAACCCCGGTCTCTTCTTACCTGCAGGGTGTAGCTGGGAGGTGTAGCGCTCTCCCAGGATCCTCGGGACCCTCTCTCGCTTACGGAGGAGTAGGGGGAGTCCGCAGAAGAGTCCTGGGGAAGGGAGGCGGGACCTGGAGTAGAGGAAGAAGCAGGACAGAGATTCAAACTCAGGACCGGGCAGAGGAGAGGAAGCTGGCTCCTCTAGGTGTCGTCAACTATAACTCCCAGGCCTGCCGGCCTGCCTGCCCACCCAGGAGCAAAGTCTTCTGGGAAAGGTAGTCAAAGGACCTTTTGCCATCTTGTCCTCCACTTACAACCGGTTGCTTGACAGACATGATCCCTATAACGGAGAGAACTCCTTTAGGCCCATCCATCCATCTATCCAATTCCTGCCTGGGATGACTGAAAGGTTTTGCCTCCTTTGACGGGCACTTCCCACAGCTACCAGCTGGCAGTTCAGTGTGGGGGGGGGAGAAGATCCATTCTCGGCTATTTGTGGGGGGGGCGGGGTCTGTTGCTTCCAACCCAGCCTCTCCCTGAGAAAGGAGAATCAAGGGCCTACCTCACAGGGGTGTGAGGAGCATTTTGGAACGCAAGCCAGCGGAGAGGGAGCACAAGCGGCAAATTAGCCCAACCGAGGCCAATCGAAGCGGGATGGACTTCAACTCCCAGAATTTACCCCCCCCGCCCCCCCGTCGGCAGCGTCTCTCAACCTCCTCAACTTGAGAAGGGGTGGGGCTTCAACTCTGGGAACTCTGGGCGTTGTAGTCCCTCCGACTTCAAGGGGCCCAAGCTGTGCATAGAGGGTCCCCTTGTTTGTGCAGAAGACCCTTCCCCAAAGAGTCATGGGTCCCACGATTACCTGGCGGAGGGGGCAGGTCCCGGGAAAGGCCCCCCGCTGAGCCCATTGCCCCGTTGGTCTCCGGAGTCCGGTGGGCGGGTTTGGGAGTTGCCGGGACGGAGGCAAAGCTCTTCTGGACTCTGCAGACGGCCGGCGCGGATACGGTGACATCCGGCTGGGCCAGGACCCCCACTTGCTTCGGGGGCAGCCAGGTGGGGCCGGACATGGCGAGGGAAGCTGGCTTGGGGGATGGGGGGGCGGGGAGGGCAGAGCAAAAACATTGGGAGTCAAAACTGGAATTGAATAGAACAACCTTGGCTTTCCTGGCCGAGCCTTAAAAAATTTTTCCCCCTTTTATTTTGAATTAATTAAAAGTTTCAGCTGAACCTGAATCGAAAAAGAAAGAGAGAGAGAGAGGTGAGAAAGAGGTAGACAGATAGATTCATATAAATATAAAGAGATGATAAATGGACAGATGAATGGATAGATAGGTAGGTAGACAGATAGATGTATAGATAGATGGATAGATAGATATAGATAGATAAATAGAAATAGAAATAGATAGACAGACAAATAGAAACAGAAATAGAAATAGAAATACATAGATGGAGATAGATAGATAGATAGATAGATAGATAGATAGATAGATAGATAGATAGAAATAGATATAGATAGATAGACAGACAGACAGACAGACAAATAGAAATAGAAATAGATAGATGCATAGATAGATGGATAGATAGATAGAAATAGATAGAAATGGATATAGATATAAGATAGATAGATAGATAGATAGATAGATAGATAGATAGATAGATAGATAGATAGATAGATAGATGGATGGATGGATGGATGGATGGATGGATGGATGGATGGATGGATAGAAATAGATAGAAATGGATATAGATATAGATAGATAGATAGATAGATAGATAGATAGATAGATAGATAGATAGATAGATAGATATACAAATATATATAGAGATATTGATAGACAAACAGAAATAGATAGATATAGATATAGATAGAAATAGAGATAGAAATAAGATAGATAGAGACAGACGTAAAGGAATAGAGATGGTAGACAGAGAGATGGACAGGTGGATATACCTGGTGAGACAGATGAGAGAGAGAGAGAGAGAGAGAGAGAGAGAGAGAGAGAGAGAGAGAGAGAGGCAAGAGAGAGAAATACAGATAGATATAAATATAAATAGATGATAGACAGACAGAAATAGAGAGATGATAGAGGGATGGATGGATAGATAGCTGGGGGGAGAGAGAGAGGCAAGAGGTACAGATAGATATAAATATAAATAAAAAGATAAAAGAGAGAGATGATAGATGAATGGAAAGGAAGGAAGAAAGGTATAAACAGTAAGCCACAAAACTCTAAACAAACCATATGCTCATGTTTTACCTCTTGGCAAGCCATTTTCAAACCATGATTAGGACCTTTCTAAAAGCACAGTGGCAAGGATCTTGCAGGACTAACATGCCAAGCTTTTGCAGTGACGAAACAAACCACAATTCCAATCCTGTTGACTCCCCAATTCCTCCCATTTCAGTATCACACACTGCCCTAGAGATTCAGGAAGCCACGAGGCCACGTGGGAATCCGTTACAGGGGAGTAAGCTGCAGGCACCGTTAACCCTCATCCCGCCCGTTCAGGCAAAGGCTTGGAAAACCTGGGGGTTGTCCCCCTCCCCTTTCCTGCACCCCCAGTGCCATCTGGGGGGAAAAAAACCACCCCAAAATTAAAATAGTCCACAAAACTGATTCACACGTTGTAGCCTCCTCCGGTTTCCTGAAATTGTGATTTGACCAAGTACCGTTCCTGGCTTTTTAAGTACTCTCAAGAAGCCAGCAATTGTGGCTTAGTCAATAGAAGCTCGGCGGCTCCCTCCACGTTATAGACAAACCACCTTGTAACTCCGTGGAGGAAGTGTTTGGTCCTGGCAAAGGAATTAATTTGGTAAATCTGAGTTGGAACTTTGGGTGGACTTCAACTCCCAGAATTCCCCCAGCTGGCTGGGGGAATTCTGGGAGTTGAAGTCCACCCGGCTTCCAAGTTGCTTAAAGCGGCCAAACCCGCAGCAAACCACGTTGCAATTAACCACGTTGCAATTGCGGTCTGCGCGTGACGTCACTCGGCCTCCCTCCCCCCTCCTCGCCCAAGACTTCCTCCGCTCCTTCCCCAACCTGTCGCCCGCCCAGATGCCTCGCACAGCGTGCTGGGCTGCCAGGCAGCGCCGCATGGGCTCCGGAGTACGACATAGCTGGGTCAAGCTGCAGCCCTCCCGGGAGTGGGGAACGGGGGGGGGAGGGGGGGAAGAGGAGGAGGTCGAGCACTCTGCACGTGCTCGGGGGTGGTCGGTGCTCCCCCGCTGCCAGGGGAGTGGCGGGGGGCCCTCAGGACAGGATGGGGGGGGCTTAAGACGGATGGGGGGGGCTCAGCTAGAGTAAGGCGGAGACCCCAAGAGGAGCAGCCCCCCCCTCCCCAATTTAGCCTAAACCCCCCCTCCCGCTCAGACCCTCCCCTGAATGGCCCCCCCCTCTTTGCCCCCTCCTCACCTGATCCCGGCGTCTCCCCCGCCCGCGCCGAGAAAACTTTCTCCGCAACTTTCTCCGCTCCGGACGCGGCAAGGAAACTTTTTCTTCTTTTTTTTTCCCCCTTTTCTTTTTTTTTTCCTTTTCCTTTTTCTTTTTTTCGTGGAAGCCCCCCCCGGGTGACGTCACCGCATTCCACAGCGTCACGTGGAGCCTGGGAATTCCTGCCACTTCCGGTGGGAGGCGGGCATGAATGGGGGGGTATGTGTGTGTGTGGGGGGGGGAAAGAGCTCAGCCTCCTCCCACCTGCCGGCCCGCGCAGGTGGGACTCCAGTGCCCATGCTCCGCAGCCTGCCCGGGTAGAGACAATGTGGGGGGGGGGGTTGTTGGTTTTGGTTTTTTTTGCAATCTCCTGCAAAAGGTTGGGGGAAGAAGCAGCTTTTTCGGGGACCCCCCCTTGGATTTTTGGGGCTTCTTGCAAGGGCAGAGAAGGGAGAGTCCCATCGGAGTCCCATCTGTCCATCCTGTCCAGAGCGGCGGTGGGACTCCAATGCCCATGCTCGCCAGCCTGCATGATCAGAGATGGAGGGGGGGCGGCTACAATCTGCAGGGAAGGCACCAGGTGGCACTCCAGTGCCCATGCTTCCCAACCTGCATGGGTAAAGACGGGCTACAATCTCCTGCAGGGAAGGCACCAGCTGGGACTCCGGTGCCCATGCTCCGCAGCCTCCATGGGCAGAGTGGTGGGGGGGGAGGCACTGGAATCTCCTGCAGGGAAGGCACCAGCTGAGACTCCGGTGCCCATGCTCCCCAGCCTCCATGGGCAGAGTGGCGGGGGGGAGGTGCTGCAATCTCCTGCAGGGAAGGCACCAGCTGAGACTCCAGTGCCCATGCTCCCCAGCCTCCATGGGCAGAGTGGCGGGGGGGGGAGGTGCTGCAATCTCCTGCAGGGAAGGCACCAGCTGAGACTCCGGTGCCCATGCTCCCCAGCCTCCATGGGCAGAGTGGCGGGGGGGGAGGCACTGGAATCTCCTGCAGGGAAGGCACCAGCTGAGACTCCGGTGCCCATGCTCCCCAGCCTCCATGGGCAGAGTGGCGGGGGGGGAGGTGCTGCAATCTCCTGCAGGGAAGGCACCAGCTGAGACTCCAGTGCCCATGCTCCCCAGCCTCCATGGGCAGAGTGGCGAGGGGGGAGCTACAATCTCCTGCAGGGAAGGCACCAGCTGGGACTCCAGTGCCCATGCTCCCCAGCCTCCATGGGCAGATTGGCGGGGGGGAGGCGCTGCAATCTCCTGCAGGGAAGGCACCAGCTGAGACTCCAGTGCCCATGCTCCCCAGCCTCTATGAGCAGAGTGGCGGGGGGAGGCGCTGCAATCTCCTGCAGGGAAGGCACCAGCTGAGACTCCGGTGCCCATGCTCCCCAGCCTCCATGGGCAGAGATGCCAGGGGGAGGGGAAGAAGTAGCTTCTCAGGACCCCCTTGGATTTTTGCAAGGGCCGCACCCTTTGCCTGGGCTGGCTCAGCATCCTGGGAAATGTAGTCCCGCCCATCTGGGGGGGGGCTGAGAAGGGGGGGCCGAGGGAGGGCCTGGGAGAGGGGGCACCGGGCAGACTTGCCCGGCTGAGACAGGACAGGGTGTGCCAGCCGCCTGGTTCATCCCCCGGCAGGCTGCTGCTTGCCGGAGGTGTGAGTGTGTCTGTGTGTCATTTGTGTGTCTGGAAGTTTGGCTCCTCCAAATCCCCCCCCCCCCCGGCAATTTTGCAAGCGGGAGGGGGCGTTCTGTTACGAGCTGGTTAAGTGAATCGTGGCAGTTATACCCTAAGCCAGCGTTTCCCAACCTTAGGAACTTGAAGATGCGTGGACTTCAACTCCCAGAATTCCCCAGCCAGCTGGGGAATTCTGGGAGTTGAAGTCCACGCATCTTCAAGTTCCTAAGGTTGGGAAACGCTGCCCTAAGCGACACGGTCGTGAAGCGGATCTGGCTTCCCCGTTGACTTTGCTCCTCCGAAGGTCGCAGAGGGGGATTGCGTGACTCCCCGCCCCCCCCTCAGGACACGGCGACCGCCACAAGTACGAGTCCGTTGCCAAGCGTCTGAATTTTGATCCCCTGACCAGGAGGATGCAGGAAAGGTCGCAAGGCTGGAAAACGGCCCGTAAGTCACGTCGTAACTCTGAACGGTCGCTGAGTGAGCCGTTGTGACTCGAGCACTACCTGTACATGGGGTCCCCTGGGTTGGACTAGAAGACCTCCCAGGCCCTTTCCAGTTCTCTCATTCTAAGATTCGGGCCTTTGGCTTGGAATCGGGGCATGTGCAGAGTTCCAGAAGACCACCGGGAGATTTAAAGGGCCCCCCCCCGGACTACTGCGTACGCTCTGCTCCTCCTCCATCGGGGCACATGGAGGGCTGCGCATGGCGCATTGCCAGCCTTATCGCTTCGGCGGCTGTTTTATCGCTCCTGGCAGCAGCTCAGCTTTTTTCGCAGACCCTCGCCCGTTCGTGAGGTTGGCAGCGGGGTGCAGTGGTTAGAGCAGGGGGGGGTGTCCCCAAACTTGACCCTTTGGTGACTGGTGGACTTCAACTCCCAGAATGCCTCAGGCAGGTACGTGGGACACCCCCGCCCCAGGACTCTGCCGCTGTCGTAAGTATGAGTCAGTGGCCAAGTGTCTGAATTTTCATCAGGTGACCAGGGAGCCATGCCAAAAGCGTCACAGGTCACTTTTTTCAGGGACTTTGAACGGTCGCTAAATGAATAGTTACAAGTCAGACACTACTTGTAAATATCAACCTCAGGTCACTTTAAGACTTGTGGACTTCAACTCCCAGAATTCCCCAGCCAGCTATTCTGGGAGTTGAAGTCCACTGGGGGAATCCTGGCAGTTGAAGCCCATTGGGGAATTCTGGGAGTTGAAGTCCACTGGGGGAATTCTGGGAGTTGAAGTCCACTGGGGGTATCCTGGGAGTTGAAGTCCACTGGGGGAATTCTGGGAGTTGAAGTCCACTGGGGGTATCCTGGGAGTTGAAGTCCACTGGGGGAATCCTGGGAGTTGAAGTCCACTGGGGGAATCCTGGGAGTTGAAGTCCACTGGGGGAATCCTGGGAGTTGAAGTCCACGGGGGGAATCCTGGGAGTTGAAGTCCACTGGGGGGGGGAATCCTGGGAGTTGAAGTCCACAGGGGGGAATCCTGGGAGTTGAAGTCCACTGGGGGGAATCCTGGGAGTTGAAGTCCACTGGGGGAATCCTGGGAGTTGAAGTCCACGGGGGGAATCCTGGGAGTTGAAGTCCACGGGGGAATTCTGGAAGTTGAAGTCCACTGGGGGAATCCTGGGAGTTGAAGTCCACGGGGGAATTCTGGAAGTTGAAGTCCACTGGGGGAATCCTGGGAGTTGAAGTCCACTGGGGGAATCCTGGGAGTTGAAGTCCACTGGGGGAATCCTGGGAGTTGAAGTCCACGGGGGGGAATCCTGGGAGTTGAAGTCCACTGGGGGGAATCCTGGGAGTTGAAGTCCACTGGGGGAATCCTGGGAGTTGAAGTCCACTGGGGGAATCCTGGGAGTTGAAGTCCACGGGGGGAATCCTGGGAGTTGAAGTCCACGGGGGGAATCCTGGGAGTTGAAGTCCACTGGGGGAATCCTGGGAGTTGAAGTCCTCTGGGAGAATCCTGGGAGTTGAAGTCCACGGGGGGAATCCTGGGAGTTGAAGTCCACTGGGAGAATCCTGGGAGTTGAAGTCCACAGGGGGAATTCTGGGAGTTGAGGTCCACAAGTCTTAAAGTGGTCGAGGTTGGACACTCCTTGTAAATGGTTTCCTGCTTGAGCAGAGGGTTGGACTAGAAGATCTCCAAGCTCCCTTCCGATTCTGGCATTCTGTAATCGGCTCTCCGGTTTGGGCCCACAACCCCACAATTGCCAACTCATCGCACCGGGGTTGTTTTCTTCTGCCGTTGGAGGAAAAAAAAATACTCAAACCGTAGTTAAAATCAGGGCGCCGTCTGCCGACATTCCCTCCCGGCTCTGGGACGCCTTCAAAGCCACTCGCCTTCCTTAAAACCGCTGGCGGGCGGCATTCCAACCGGTTGAGTTTCCTGCTGTCCTTTTTTGCTGGGTGTGCAGCTTTTTGGAACCTCAGGGCCCCCTCCCTGGCACGGACATAAAAAACAAAACAAAACTGCAACCACTAACCACCATTGTTGGTTAAAATTGCTGGGCAGAGCCTGGATTTGTCTTATTTTAAGAAAATAAGAATAAGTTTAAGGAGAGTTTGAGCCTTTGCTCTTCTCTTTTCGAGTGTTTTCTTTCCTGCTGTCCTCTTTCGCCGATGTTGACAGCTGAATCTACACCTGGCTTGTCGATACTTGTTTGTTTCTTCCCGGAAAATCTAGCTTATTCCCGGCAGAATTCACCAACGCCTGCAGGGTGAGGCTCTGCTCTTAGATGTTTTAGTCCCAACCGTGTGAAAATCCCACTGGGTGTGTGCCAGTTGACAGCAAACTCACAAGGTAACAGTGTTTCCCTGGGAGGATAAGCCAGGATCGCTTAACTGGAGTTTATGGAACAAGCCACCATTGGTTGGCTTCACACAGTGCATTAAACTGTCATTTGCGCTTAATACAGGCTGGGTGCACACACAAAGCCCCAAGCAACCCCTGGAGGTTTTTAAGAAAAGACTGGACAGTCCCTTGTCTGAGATGGTATATAGGTTCTCCTGCTTGAGCAGGGGGGCTGGACTAGAGGACCTCCAAGGTCCCTTCCAGCTTCTATTCTATTCTCGATTCTATACTAGAACTCACCGTTTCGGCGAAAATCAGAAATAAGTTGGTAAGAACTGACAAGAAAGAGGGACCCCCTTTTAAGACTTAAATCCTAATTTTTTAAAAATTATTTTTTAATTCTTACTTTTCATTTTTAATTCTTAATTTTCTTAACCTTCTATGATTTGGATTCCACACTGATCGAATGGGGCACCAAGCTCAGGGAAGGCGTGGAGGGGGTCCCCGCTTTGCGTGGGGTGCAGAAACCTGATCAGCTTTTAAAAATGGGGGTTCCCTCCCTCACCAAAGCCCTGTTCCTTTAAATGATCCGTGGCCGCTGGATGCTTCTAATCTAGGGGATTCTGGGAGTTGGAGTCCACCCGTCTTAAATCATCTTGCCTGGGCAATCCTGGCAGCTGGAACCCACCTATTAAAGCAGGCTGCCCGAGGAATTCTGGGCCTCGAAGTCCATCTTAAAGTATGGCTGCCTAGGGGATTCTGGGAATTGAAGTCCACCCATCTTGAAATATTGCTGGCTGGGGAATTCTGGGAGTTGAAGTTGTCTTCTTAAAGTATGGTTGCCTAGGGGATTCTGGGAGTTGTAGTCCATCTTAAAGCATGGTTGCCTAGGGGATTCTGGGAGTTGTCCATCTTAAAGTATGGTTGCCTAGGGGATTTTGGGAGTTGTAGTCCATCTTAAAGTATGGCTGTCTGGGGGGATTCTGGGAGTTGTAATCCTTAAAGCGGGATGGTTGGGGAATTCTGGGAATTGAAGCCCACCCGTTTTCAAGCACTCTTCTTAAAGTATGGCTGTCTTGGGGGAATTCTGGGAGTTGTAGTCCATCTTAAAGCAGGCTGGCTGGGGAATGTTGGGAATTGAGGCCCACCCATCTCGAAACTGGGCGATGTTGAGCAAAAACGAGAGAAAAGGTGGACAATGTCCAGAGGGGGGACCCCTCCCCCCCATTTTCCCAATGACCTCATCGATTCCAGGTCCAAATTAGTAACGGATAACGGGGGATCCGGTGGCAGCCGCCACCTTCCCTGCCCCCAAAACTCCCGGCCAAACAACCAGGAAGCTGCCCGCTAGGAAATGCTCTCATGCCTGCAGGTGCTTCCTCCCCTACACATCTCACACGCGTGCACACAAACACACAGACACACAATCGCAGCCTTGCACCCCACCCACCCGCCTGCTTCCCCCAGGCCCCACAGTGCAAGGGAAGCCAGGAATAGAACAATATCCCAGCAAATGGCAAGAGAAGAATTGAGGGGTGGGGTGGGGATGGGGTGGGGACGAGGCAAGCTCTAATCTTGGGGAGGGGGGGCACAGACCCCCACCCATGGTGCACAGCCAACGTTTCCTGCTCTCTGAGCAACTTCCAGGTTCCTCTTCCTGAAAGGTCTATAAATAAACCCCCTCCTCTTTGTAACCCTCTCCCCCCACCCTGTTCTTCTTGAGGCTGACCATCACCCGGTCAGTTTCCTTCCTATTTCATCCCCCCCCCCTCCACCAATGTTATAAAAGACCCCGCTGGAGCCAGCGGGCTTTGAGGCTGGTTCTCAGAAGGCTGCGGCTCAAGTAGGGACTGGGGGGGGTCCAGCTGGATTTCTGCCCCCCCCGCAGCTCACAGCCCCCCCCTCCCATACCCGCTGGCAGGGACAGACGCCCGTCATCCCTGCAGGACAGGGGTGAGTATCGGGGGCTGGGGAAGCAGCTGCAGTGGCTCAGTTGCCTGGCGGCTTGGTAGCCAACCTGGTTTGGCAGCTTAAGCCATGGTCTACCGGCGGGGTGGGGTTGGTTTGTTCCACTGGCTGGGAGAAAGCTACGGCGGCTGAAGAGCCGTGTGGGCGCAGCTCAAGGGGGGACCCAGAGAGCGGGGGTCATCAAAGAGCGATCCGAGGTAGGACTAAGGAGAAATTTCTTGACCAGAGAGAAACAATTAGCCAGGGGAACAGCTGGCCACCAGAGGCTGCGGGTGCTCCATCACTGGAGGTTTTTAAGAAGAGGCTGGACAAGCATTTGTCTGGAATGGGATAGGCCAGGGTCTCCTCCTTGAGCAGCGGGCTGGACTAGACTAGAGGACCTCTAGAGTTCCCTTCCAGCCCTCTGATATATTCTCTCTCTCTCTCTCTCTCTCTCTCTCTCTCTTTCTCTCTCTCACACACACACACACAAACACACAGACATACATATTTCTTTCTTTCTTTCTTTCTTTCTTTCTTTCTTTCTTTCTTTCTTTCTTTCTTTCTTTCTTTCTTTCTTTCTTTCTTTCTCTGTCTGGCCAGCTAGCTCGCTCTATATGTCTGTCTGTCTATCTCTATTTCCCTATCTCTATCTACATTATCTGTCTGTCTATCTATCTATCTATCTATCTATCTATCTATCTATCTATCTATCTATCTATCTATCTATCTATCTATCTATCTCTCCCTATGTCTATCTCTCTGATCAATCTATCTTATCTATCTGTCTGTCTGTCTGTCTATCTCTATTATCTCTTTCTCCATCTCTCTCTCTCTCTATTTCTCTCTATCTCTATTGCTTCTATTTACCTCTATCTATCTATCTGTATCTATCTATATCTATCTATTTCTCTCTATATCTATCTATCTATCTATCTATCTATCTATCTATCTATCTATCTATCTATCTATCTATCCATCCATCCATATCTCTCTAATCTTGAGGTTTTTAAGAAGAGACTGGAAAAGCCCCTTGTCTGAAATGGCTTGGGGTCTCCTGCTTGAGCAGGGGGTTGGACTAGATGACCTCCGAGGCCCCTTCCGACTCTGTTATCCTGCCTCCAACCAAGTTTCTCGCGCCCGTCCTTCATCAAGGCTGGGGGGAGAGAAAAAAAAATATCCCGGCTTGATCTGGGGGTCCCTGCAGACTTCAAGGTCCAACCTGGCTAGGTTGTCTGCCGGCACCCCGTTCCTGTAGCTGAGGGGGGCTTCGAAAAGACCCCTAAACATTTGGTGTGCAGATCCTTTCCCGTCTGCAACGTTGACTTTCCAAAGGATTGGAAAGCGAAATGGATTTAGGATGAAGGAAGAAGGAATTTCTTTTTTTTGGGGGGGTGTTCCAGTAAAACGGGGGGGGGTTGGGGGACCTGGCAAGTAAAGATCTGGCCTTGTGCCAGATTTCTTTGTCAACGTGCAACTGTTCTGCAGTACCCCGGAGTAACATTCCCCATCTTTAAAGCCGTATTTTTTTTTCAACCTACTGTGCTTGAAAATGGGTGGACTTCAACTCCCAGAATTCCCTAGCCAGCGTGGCCCATGGGAGTTGTAGTCCTACCTAGCCCATCTGGAGGGCATTAGATCGGGGGGATGGCCAGGTTAACCTAAGTTTGTAGGTTACCAAGGTAGTAAGTCAGCTACTGGTAGGTCTCTTGCTCAACCAGGGGGTTGGACTAGAAGACCTCCAAGGACCCTTCCAGCTCTATTCGGATTGGTTGACTTGATTGATTGACTGACGGCAGTTCTCTGTCTTAGCCACTTGAAGATGGGCGGGCCACGCTTCCCAGAATTCCCCAGCCGGCAAAGATTTACCGGAATTCGGCATGAATACGACATTTATCTCATTTTTTGGGGTTTTCAGCAAAGTGGGGGGAAAAAAGAGAGAGAGGGGAATTCTGGGAATTGAAGTCCATCCATCTTCCGGTGAACAAGGTTGCAAACCACAGTCTGAGTGTCGTAACCATTTCTCTCTTCCCGCCCCACAGGGACCATGGCTGGGCCCAGCCCCGCCAGCTACGTGCGCGAATTCACCCGCCACTCCAGCGATGTCCTGAGCAACCTGAACGAGCTGCGCAAGCGGCAGATCCTGACAGACGTCACCTTAAGGGTGGGCGGCTGCCCCTTGCAAGCCCATAAGGCTGTGCTGACCGCTTGCAGGTGAGAGTCCCCCGACAGGTGGGCGCAAGGGAGGTTGGCCTGTGTGTCCGGAGAAGGTGTGGTAGGGTCTCAGGTGAGGTTTTTAAGAAGAGACTGGACAGCCCTTGGTCTGAAACGGGGTAGGGTTTCCCGCCTGAGCAGGGGGTTCGACTAGATGACCTCCGAGGTCCCTTCCAACTTTTTATTATTATTATTATTATTATTATTATTATTATTATTATTATTATTATTATTATTATTATTAGTCTGAAATGGTGTAGGGTTTCCCGCCTGAGCAGGGGTTGGACTAGATGACCTCCGAGGTCCCTTCCAACTCTATTATTATTATTATTATTATTATTATTATTATTATTATTATTATTATTATTATTATTAGTCTGAAATGGTGTAGGGTTTCCCGCCTGAGCAGGGGTTGGACTAGATGACCTCCGAGGTACCTTCCAACTCTATTATTATTATTATTATTATTATTATTATTATTATTATTATTATTATTATTATTATTATTATTATTATTATTATTATTATAATGTTCACCGCCCTGAGTCCTTCGGGAGAAGGGCGGTATACAAATTTGATAAAATAAATAAATAAAATAAATTATTATTATTATTATTATTATTATTATTATTATTATTATTATTATTATTATTATTATTATTTAGTCTGAAATGCTGTAGGGTTTCCCGCCTGATCAGGGGTTGGACTAGATGACCTCCAAGGTCCCTTCCAACTCTGTTGTTCTTGTTGTTGTCGTCGTCAACATCATCATTATCATTATCATCATTATTATATTATCATTATGATGATCATTATCATCTTAATCATCATTATTATTATCATTATTATTATCAGTTTTAAAGTGGCTAGGGAATTCTGGGAGTTGAAGTCCACCAGTATTAGTGGTTGGGGAATTCTGGGAGTTGAAATCCACAAGCCTTAAAGTGGCTGAGGAATTCTGGGAATTAAAGTCCACCAGTTTTAAAGTGACTAAGGGATTCTGAGAGTTGAAGTATTAAAGTGGGTGAGGAATTCTTGGGATTAAAGTCCACCAGTCTTAAACTGGCTGGGGAATTCTGGGAGTTGAAGTCCACAAATTTTAAACTGGCTGGGGAATTCTGGGAGTTGAGGTCCACCAGCCTTAAAGCACTCAAGGTTGAGAAACACGGCAGGGGACTGAGGTTGTGTAGTAGGCAACTCTAGCAAGAGGAAAGGTCCCACCCCAAGCAAGGGTGAGGCCTCTGGGATTCGTAGTCCGCTCTGGACGGTCCCTATCCTGAGTCCTTCGCTGTTCCTCTGTTTTCGACAGTGGCTTTTTTTATTCCGTCTTCTTGGGCCACGGAGGCCACGAAGTCAGCGTCCTGACCCTGCCCAGCTCCATTGAGCCGGTGGGCTTCCAAGCCCTCCTGGATTTTATGTACACCTCCCGCCTCCTGCTCAGCCCAGGCACGGCGCCCGCGGTGCTGGTAGCCGCCTCCTACTTGCAGATGGAACATGTAGTCCAGAGCTGTCACCGCTTCCTCCAAGCCAGGTACGGGGAGGGGGGGGGGATTTAGAGGGAGGGGTGGGGCTCCTCTTAACACTGGGGAAGGGGAGGAAAATCAGGAATTGAACACTGGACGTTTTCAAGAAGAGACTGGACAGCCCTTTGTCCGAAATGGTGTAGACTAGAGTTTCCTGCCTGAGCAGGGGGTTGGACTAGATGACCTCCAAGGTCCCTTCCAACTTTATTATTATTATTATTGATCATCGCACAGTCAGCCAAATGTTCAGACTGGACTTGGCATTTGTGTCTACCTCTCGAGTCCTTACCAAGGACCTGGGATAGGCAGACGTGGATGATGGATGGTGTTACAGATCTCGTCGCAGGGTGGAAGCAGGTCCAGCATTGTTTTTCTTTTAAAAATGGAACAAAATGATTGAATTCTTTGCTAAAACAAAGCAAAAAAGCTTTCTCCCCCCCCCTCCGGAGAATTGCCTCGCCTTCGCCGGCTTTGAGGGATGCAGTTGTCCCCAATCTGGAGCCCTCGGGATGCGTGGGGACTACAATTCCCAGAGTTCCCAGCCAGCCTGGGATTCCCGGCGAGAGATTTTAAGCAGTTTCTCTCAATCTCGGCCACTTTAAAGTAGCCGAGATTGAGGGAAAGTGGGTTAGATCGTCATCTCTGCTTCCCACTTTGAAACGGCGAAGAAAGGGACCAAAGAAGGTGTAAAGGGAGAATTCGAATTGAGAACAAGGGGAAGATTGGGGGTCCCAGGACCCTTCCCCATTCCTTCTCGGAAGTGGGCCTCAATCCGGGGTTTCTGGCAAGAGAGTCTCTGAGCATAACTTTCCTCTCCGACTCACGGCTTTGCTCCGGTTGTGCTCGGAATCCAGGCGGTCCCCGACTTACGACCCGCTCGTTTAGCGGCCAAGGTTTCAACGGCACTGGGGAAAAACGAATGACGACTGTTTTTCCACCCTTCACAGCCGTTGCAGCCTCTCCGATCAAACTTCGGACGCTGGGCAAGCGGCTCGCATTTATGACGGTCCCGTGATCCCCTTCCAGTGCGCAAAGGGAGCCGGGTTGACTTAATGTCCTTATCGGCTGCAGTGTTTCACTTAACAATGGTGGCAAGGAAGGCCGTAAAACGGGGCAGAATTCACTTTCTCATAAATGTCTCGCTTAACAATGGAAATTTGGGGCTGAATTGTGGTCGTAAGGCGAGGATTACCTGTAGCTTTTTTGGGGGGGGATGGAGAGGATCTCTGAGCCCCCCCCAACTCTTATCTGTGTGATCCCCGCAGTTATGACCGGGTGACCTTCCTCCTCCCCACTCTGGACCCCCAGGCGCTCCGCCAAATGTGCCGGCCACTGGAAGACGACCCCGCACCGCAACGGGGCTCCATCGCACCCCACTTTTCCCGAGGAGCCACCACCGAAGGGGCCCCGCTGCCTGCATCCTTCCGCCCTGCCGAGGAGGAATCGAGTCCCGTCGGGTCGCCGGGCGCCGGGGATCTCTTCCCGGTGGGCCACCCAGCCTCGCCCGCCGAGTCGAGCAGCTGCACCCCAATTCCGGACCCCAAAGCTTGCAACTGGAAGAAGTACCGCTTCATCGTCCTCAGTTCCTTGTTGCACCAGCAGGGGGCCAGCCCCTCTGGCCAGGCGGGCCCGTCCCCCAGGTCAGAGCCCCTGACATCGTGGCGAGAGGGCCTCTGAGCACGTACAGAGGGCTTTCCCTCATTTCTGCACTTCTTGCTTGGGGCGGGGTCACGGTGGCCGCTGCCAGCTGGAGGATTCTGGGAAATGTAGTTCCCAAGCTCCTGGGCGCGGCCAGGTCGGGAGTGGGCGAGTTGTGCCGGAAGGGTAGCCCCTGTGCGTGTGCAGAGTGCCACTCCTTCCTTTTTCCCCATTCTCGGAGCCTCTTTTGCACCACCACCCCAGGTTTTGCCTCCTGGGGCTTTGCAAGAGCCAAGAAATTTGGGGGTACATCGAATTAAGGTTAAGGTGGGGGGGTCCTTGGGGGAGGACGATGGGGGTCTGGAGCAGCAGGAACGGGTCTGTTGGGGGCCCAGAGAGGCCCAATCAAAGGGTCCAGGCTGGGCTGACCCACCATCCTCTTCCCCCCTCCCAGGAGGCCTCCTGAGGACCCCCCGTGCTCCATCTGCAACCCGGCGCCCCCCTCGCTGTCTCCCCAGCCCCCCAAGGAGCTTCAAAGGGGAGCAGGCCCTGGTGAGTCGGCAACAAGGGGAAAAGTGAGTGAGAACAAGGGGCTCTCCCCCCCGGCCGCCATTTTAAATCACGGCACTGCAGGGCCCCCGCTGCGGTCATGAGCTGGAGGACGGTCGTTAGACAAACGGTCGTAAGTTGAGAACGAACTGCATTCGGGCCTGGCCACAGCCAGCCTGTAACAGAAGGAAGGGTTTGGGAGGCATGTGCAGAGGGTACGTGTCTCTGCCCCAAAAGCGGTTGGCCGCTGTCAAAAACCTTCAAGCTACCCGGAAAAAGATGAAGGGAGGTAGGTAGAAAGAGAGAGAGAGAGAGAGAGAGAGAGATGATGGATGGATGGGTAGATAGATAGAGATGGATAGATAGATGATAGAGAGATACATAGGGAGGGAGGGAGAGAGAGAGAGAGAGAGATAAAATGGGTGGAAGATGGATGGAAGGATAGATACAGTAGATGGATGATAGATAGAAAAAGAGATACATAGAGAGATAATGGATGGGTGGATGGATGGATGGATAGATAGATAGATGATAGAGAGATACATAGGTAGATAGATATAGATAGATAGATAGATAGATAGATAGATAGATAGATAGATAGATAGATAGATAGATAGATAGATAGATAGAAAGATAGAAAGATACATCAATGATGGATGGATAGATAGATGATAGATAGATAGAAAGATACAGAGATGATAGATAGATAGATAGATAGATAGATAGATAGATAGATAGATAGATAGATAGATAGATAGATAAAATGGGTGGAATATGGAAGGATAGATAGATACAGTAGATATATGGATGATAAAGAAATGCATAGGTAGACAGATGATGGATGGATAGACAGACAGACAGACAGATAGGTAGATAGATGATAGATATATAGATACATAAAATGGGTGGAAGATGGATGAATGGATAGATAGACAGATATTATATATAGAAAGAGATACATAGATGGAGAGAGAGAGAGCGCGCGCAAAGTCCATTTCTTTCCTTGCTCCCAGGCAGTGGATCCTCCAGCTGCAAGTCCTGTGATCTGCAGTACCTCCCGGAAGAAGAGGAGGAGGAAGAGGAGGGGAGCAGCCCAGCCCCGGCCCCGGGTGCCCCGGAGAAGCCCTACAAGTGCCACTTCTGCAGTTCCACTTTCCGTGGCAAGGGGAGCCTGGCCAGCCATCGGTCCTTGCATGCAGGTGGGCAGGGAGCCTCCTAAGCCAGGTGGACTTCAATTCCCAGAATTCCCCAGCCAGCAGGGCTGGCTGGGGAATTCTGGGAGTTGAAGTCCACCTATCTACGACCCATTAAAGGAACAGAGCAAAGGACCAATCGGCAGGTTGGGTGCTCCAAAACCCTCCCCGCTTCTGTCTTCCGGCCAACAGGAGAGAAGCCCTACCATTGCGGCGTCTGCGGGGCCCAGTTTAACCGGCCGGCTAACCTCAAGACGCACTTGCGCATTCACTCCGGAGAGAAACCCTACAAGTGTGAGATGTGTGGATCTTGTTTTGTGCAGGTAAGGAGATGCCAGGGGATCACACCTGATAAGTGGGCCCCTGTGGGTCAAAAAAGTCAAAATGGTGGCCACCACCATCAACCTGAGCAGGGGGTTGGACTAGAAGACCTCCAAGGTCCCTTCCAACTCAATAATAATAACAACAACAACAACAACAACAACAACAATAATAATAATAATAATAATAATAATAATAATAATAATAATAATAATAATATTAATGATTTGGGGGTGGGTTTTTTTTTCTATCTCGAGTTGTACCGACTCATGTCAGTAGTTGGCAGTCCAGAGTTCGAAACTGTATTTTTTAATTTATTTAAAAGGGCAGCTCAGGTTATCCCCGGAGGTGATTATTTGCAAGCCGAAGAGTTTGCAAAGTAACATCGTTTGCAAAAATGATCACTTAGAAACACAAGCACATGGATATGGCAGAGTTTATTTTTATTTATAAATAATATGAAATAAAGTCAGTATTGCTCCGTGGGTCAAAAAAAGTTTATTTATTTTATTTAAAAACGAAACGAAACCAAATCCAGATTGCTCCGTGGGTCAAAAGAGTTTGTTTTATTTTAAGAAGCAATAAATAAAATAAAATTAGGATTGCTCAGGGGTCTAAAAAGTATATTTACTGTATTTAAAAAAGGAAACAAGACAAAACAAAAACAGGGTTGCTCACTGGGTCGAACGAGTTTGTTTGATTTTAAGGAATAAATAAGTAAAAATAAAGAAAAGATAAAGAAAAAGAAATAAAGAAAAGAAAATCAGGATTGCGCCGGGGGTCAATAAAGCTTGTTTGATTTTAAGAAATAACAAAGTAAATAAATGAAAGTCAGGATTGCTCAGCGAAAGAGTTTATTTGATTTAAAAAGGAAAGGAAAGGAAATAATCTAAAACAAAACACAAACAGACACTGCTCGGGGGGGGGGGGTCAAAGACAAGCCCCCCTGCCCCCATGTAGCGAGCATCGTGCTTTTTTTTTCTTCCTGGGTGGGCCAACCTGTCTGCCGTGGGCTCTTCAGAGGTAGACTGCCCCTGATTGTGGAGGCTCGACGGGGAGTGACACAACAACCTATCTAACCAACTTCGCCCCGGGGTACAGATGAAACCTGTGGAGGTGTGTAGGGTGGGCTCAAACCCACCGCCCCCGCCCCCCCAAAAAGAGGGGGCTTCACTGGATGTGCCCCCCCTTCCCCTCGCAGGTGGCCCATCTCCGAGCTCACGTCTTGATCCACACGGGGGAGAAGCCCTACCCGTGTGGCACCTGCGGGACTCGATTCCGGCACCTGCAGACCCTCAAAAGCCACCTGCGCATCCACACCGGGGAGAAACCTTACCAGGTGAGTGGCGAAAGCGGGGTGACTTTTCCCCCCGGGGGGGTGGTCAGCTGCCCCATTGAGAATTTGGGGGGGGAGAGAGACAGGTCTTCTGGAAGAGCCGGTGGTGGGGGGGAATGGAACCAGGGCACGGCTGGGCATCTGGATTCTGGGTGGGGTTGAAGGGAGGGTGGGCTCTTCCAAGGGGGCGGGGCTTAAACGGAACGGTATGGAGGGGGGAGGAAGGGAGGGAGCTCCAGGTTCGAGTCTGAGGGTCTTGGGGGTCCTGGCTTGTTTCTGGCAGACGTCTCGAGGCCGGGCTAGGTGACATCATCAGGGCGTTTTGGAGCAGGGCTTCTCAACCGCGGCAAGTTGATGGGTGGACTTCAATTCCCAGAGTTCCCCAGTCCCCCTCCTCCTCCTCCTCCAATACTCTCCAGAACCCCCCCTCCCTTCTAGCCCTGATGACGTTCCCTAGTTGGGTCCTGAAACGTCTGCAGGAAAACAAGCAAGCTCAGAGAGTAACAAGGACCCCACAGTCCTCCTCCTCCTCTTCTTCTTCTTCTCCTCCTCCTCCCCCCCTCCTCCTCCTCCTCTTCCTCCTCCTCTCTGCAACCCCCCTCCCTTCTAGCCCTGATGACGTTCCCTAGTTGGGTCCTGAAACGTCTGCAAGGAAACCACCCAGCTCAGAGAGCACCAAGGACCCCGCAGTTCTTCTCTCCACCTCCTTCTCCTCCTCCTCCTCTTCTTCTTCCTCCTCTCCTCCTCTCCTCCTCTCCTCCTCCTCCTCCTCTTCTTCTACTCCTCTCCTCCTCCTCCTCCACCACCCCCTTCTCCTCCTCCTCCTAGCACTGATGACGTTCCCCAGCTGGGTCACGAAACGTCTGCCAGCAGACAACCCCAGGCCCGGAGACACCCCCCCCCCGGGAGCCCACCGGACCAGCTCCGCGTCGCTTTGCTTCCCCCCCCCCATGCCCATCCTTCGTAACCACGGCTTGCTTCCTTCTCCGCAGTGCGAGAAATGCAGCCTGCACTTCCGCCACAAGAGCCAACTGCGTCTGCACCTGCGGCAGAAACACGGCGCCGTCACCAACACCAAGATCCGCTACCAGGTGCTGGACGGCCCCTACGCCAGCGCCCGCTGAGGCCGGGAGTCCCGCTCCGTCCCGAACTACGACGGGCCCAATTCTGGGGCGGGAAAAGGATCCGACACTCCATGTTTTGCCAACGAAGAAGTTGCTCTGTGGGGGGAGGGAAAAAAAACCTCCACTTTTCAATCTTCGATTTTCAAGCACCGGCAGAGGGGACTAACGACTGCGTTTCACACTTACGACCGTTGCAAGCCTCCTTGCGGTCGCGGGATCAAAGCTAAGGTGATTTGGCAACCGGCTCGTATTTATGACGGGGGACAGGCTCTCCCGGGCCCTTCTGCGGCCTTCCGGCGAGCAAAGTCAATGAATAGAGAGATCTGGGTCCACTTAGCGACCGTAGGGCACCCCTAACTGCCAAAGCGGATTGCTCAACCGCCGCGATGAAAAAGGTCGCAAAATCGGGCACGATTTACTTAGCGACCACCGCGATTGGCTTAACCATCGTGGCAAAAAAAAAGGTGACAAAATCAGGCACGACTCACACAGCAACGGAAATTCTGGTCCCAAATTGGCATCGTAAGTCGAGGACTACCAGCAGGTGGGGAAGGAGAGGGAAGGGGTCAAAAAGTCCTCTGTTACCGTTACTCATGCCTCTTCCCACCCACCCACCCATTCAGCACCTTCCCTTCATCTTATTCTTTTCAGCTGGCACTACAATTCCCATCATCCCATTGCTGGTTGGGGGGATGATGGGAATCACACCCTTGGTGGGGGGGAGGCTGACCCAGAATTACCTCCTCACCCCTCCCACCTTCCTTACTCCCGTCTTTGGAAAATAGGGGAGGGGGCTTTGAAGGGTGCCCGATGCTGCAGGTAGAGCTAAAAACTCAGATTTATATGGAATTTGCAGTTTTTTATTCGGATTCAGGAATTTTCTCTCTGTGTGTGTGTGTGTGTGTGTGTGTGTGTGTGTTTGCAGCGAGTTTGGCTTGTTAAAAAGACCCCCTGAGCCCTTTTTTTTTTGCAAGAGATTTCTGGGGGGGGCATTTCAGGAGAAGAAGTCAGGACAGGCTCCTAGCAGTAGAGGAAAGATTGCTGGGGAAGGAAGAGGAATGGAAAGGCAGATGAAAAATGCGGGGGGGGGGGGGGGCTGAGGGAGAACTTGGTTTGCCCATCTGTCAGAAATAGGGTCTCCTCCTCCTGCTTGGGCTAGATGGGTTGGGCTAGATGACCTCGAAAGGTGCCTTCCAACTCTTTTTTTTCTACTCTATTCTATCCATTCTGAACTCTAGTCTATTCAGCAGGGGGTTGGACTACATGACCTCCAAGGTCCCTTCCAGTTCTATTCCGATTGATTGATTGATTGATTGATTGATTGAAATGGTATAGGCTGTCCTGCGTGAGCAGGGGGCTGGACTAGATGACCTCCAAGGTCCCTTCCAGGTCTATTCCAATTGATTGATTGATTGATTGAAATGGTATAGGCTCTCCTGCGTGAGCAGGGGGCTGGACTAGATGACCTCCAAGGTCCCTTCCAGGTCTATTCCGATTGATTGATTGATTGATTGATTGATTGATTGATTGAAATGGTATAGGCTCTCCTGCGTGAGCAGGGGGCTGGACTAGATGACCTCCAAGGTCCCTTCCAGGTCTATTCCAATTGATTGATTGATTGATTGATGGATTGAATAACCTGCAGTTGTCCAGGTACTCCTCGATGTACAGCCGTTCATTTAGTGACAGTTCAAAGTTGCAACAGCCGTGGAAAGAAGTGACCGGTCCTCACACTTACGACCACGGCAAGCATCCCTGCTCTCACTCAGTCAAAATTCAGACACTTGGGCAACCAGCATCCTGGGATCAAACGGGTTCCCCCCCCCCGTTTGCGTCCTTCCCATCTGGCTTGCCACAAGCAAAGACGTCGGAGGCAGCTGTGTCCACTTAACGACCAGGCGGTTCCCTTAAAAACTGAAGTGATTCGCTTAACAGCCGTGGCCAAAAATAATTTTTAAAAAAAGGTCGTAAAATCGGGCGCGACAACCCCCCCTTAACAACCCCCTTGCTTAGCCAGGGAAATTCTGCTTTCTCTCTCTCTCTCTCTCTTATGTCATAAGTCGAGGACTACCTATAGAATGGGAAATTATTGGGGGGGGGTCGGCCTCCGATTTTTTATTTTATTTTTTTGCAAAAACACCCGAGGTTGCAAGCCGACCTTTTTTAACAGGCCGGTTGACAGACTGATTCGAAGATCAGAAAAGTGAAGACACACACCCACACCCACACACTCGGCAAAAGGCTGGGTCCTTATTGACTGGGGAGGTGGGAGATGGAGATGGAGAGGCCGTTTGGAGGGGCTCACGGAGAAAGACCTCCCCCCAAATTATTCCATTTGAAAAGGCTGGATTGCACCGCCTCGGCTCGCCTTAATAAAAGCTAACCGTGCTTTGAAATGACGTCTCCGCTTTTCCTGTAGCCCTTGACTTAGGAAAATTCGGATTTTGCACATTTTGGGGACCCCCCTCCCTTCAATCCCAACGGCAAGGATGTTAGCTGTAAACGTGGGGAGGGTCCTTCCTTGAGGCCAGGGGAGCTCTGCCCCCTAAATGGATTCCAGCCAGAAAGGTAGATTCATATCTCTTTATTTATGCGTAATTAAAAAGCCCCCCCCCACACACACACCCAGATACAAGGTGAGGACCCCCTTAAAATCTAAATCACTTTATATATACAGTTATTGTATATATACTTAATATATACAGTTCAAGCATGCATGGATGCTTACAGCCCCTCGTTTAGTGACAGGCCAAAGTTACAACAGCGCTGAAAAAAAGGGATCATTTTTCACACTTAACGACTGTCAGGGCGTCTCAAAATTCAGACGCTTTGACTCCTGTTTACGACCGTTGCGGCGTCCCAGAGCGTCAGGCGATCACCTTTTGCGACCTTCGGACAAGCCAAGTCAATGGGGGCAAGGCAGGTTCTCTGGACGACCGTGTCACTCGCTTAACGACCAAAGTGATTCGCTTAATGACGGCGGCGAGGAAGGTCGTAAAACAGGGCAAAACCTACTTAACGACTGCCTCGCTTAGCAACACAAAATCTGGGCTGAATTGTGGCCCTAAGTCAAGGACTGCCTGTATCCCTGCGTGAGACGGGTCATCATTTCAAACAGTGGCTAAGACATTTTGAAATGCACTTAAAAAACGCTGGCTGGATGGGGGATTCTGGGAATTGAAGTCCACCCATCTTAAAGGATGCTGGCTGGGGAATTCTTCAAGCTGAAATCCACCCATTGTGAAACAGGCTGGCTGGGGGATTCTGGGAGTTGAGGTCTACCCCCTCTTCAACTGTGCATCTTTGAGAAACCCTTGCACCAGCAGCCAGGCTTCGTGCCCCCCCCTCCACTTGTCCCACCGAGGCCCTGTAAAGATACATATATATACATATATATACATATATATACATACATACATACATACATACATATATATATATATATATATATATATATATATATATATATATATATATATGTATATGTGTTTTCGTAGATTCTCGCGGGTGTCTGTATGTGTAGATCTGGAGTCTCGGGTTTCTTCCCGCGTGGCTCTGGAGGCCACTACACAGCCCACTCCTCAGGACACCAAATCACAACACTCAGGATATTACAACACAACAAAAAACCCCACCCATTCAGAACACACCCCACCCAATCATAAGACAGCCACGCCTCCACTCAATCAGAAGACAACCACGCCTCCACCAAGTCGGAGGACACCCCCCCCCCACCCAATCAGAAAGCAGCCACGCCTCCACCCAGTCGGAACTCAGCCCCACCGGCAGTTGGAAAGAAAGGAACAGCCAGACCACGCATTGCTCCTGGAAGCAGCAGGAGGAACACTCCGGCCTGACGATGACGGATGTGATTTCGTCGAAACGTCGCCACAACTTTCTGAAGATGAAAGGAACACGGGAAGAAACCCGAGACTCCAGATCTACACATACAGACACCCGCGAGAATCTACGAAAACATATATATATATATATATATATATATATATATATATATATATATATATATATATATATATATATATATATATATATATATATATATATATATATATATATATATATATATATATATATATATATATATATGTTTTAAATGCTTGTTAACTATTTAGATTACCTTGCTAGGCCCCAAACATGGGACAAATCTTTATTTCCTGTTTCAGCCTAACCGAAGGCCATCGACAGGCAGTAGTCACAACAGTGACAACTCATATTTGTGTAAATTTTTACATTGCTAACAATGTAAATTTAATTCTTTGTTAGCAATGTAAAAATTTACATATATATATATATATATATATATATATATATATATATATATATATATATATATATATATATGTAGAAGTTTGGTCATTCAGGTTTTTTCCCACGTAGAATTGAAGGTGTAAGAGCAACGTTTCCACGAAATCTCATCCGTCATCCTCAGGCTGGTGGCTTCAGCTTCGTTCTTCTGGGAGAAGTGTGTGGTAGTGGCTGTTTGTTCCTCTTTTTTAAGCTGCCAGAGGGGGTGTGTTCTGTGGGTGGAGGTGTGCTCTGATTGGGTGGGGGGTTAGCTGTGTTCTGATTGGGTGGGGGTGTGTTTTGAATGGTGGGTGTGTTCTGATTGGGTGGGGATGTGTTTTGAGTGGATGGGCTGGTCTCAGCTGCCAGCCTTAGACCTGAACTGGTGAGTTGTGCTGCTTTTGTTCGGCTCCGTGTTTGTGGTGGTGCCATGTTTTTATAGTGGGTGTCAGTTTGCTTATTGTGTGGTTTGGAGGGGTTTAAAGTGGCTGATGTTGCAGCTGTGGTTAGGTTTCTGTTTTGTGGTTGTGTGTCGTTTTCGTTGTAGGTTCGGATTTGCTTTTTGAATGGTTGTCTGTTGGTGATGTCATGTGATGTTATCATGAGTTTGGGTCTGGTATCGTTCTTGGTGGTTGGGACTCGTCTGTCAATCAAGGCGGGTTTCCAAATGGCTGGTAGGCGAGAGGTATCATCTCGTTTGTTCATGCTGTGGGGGCGTTTTTCTATCTCGATGGCTTCTCTGATTATTCTGTTGTTAAAATGTTCAATTTTGGCGATAGTTCTGGGTTTTTTTAAAATCAATTTCATGTCCCGTGGCTTTGAAGTGTTGGAACAGGGATGAAGTTTGTTCTCCCTTTCTGAGTGAGTTCCTGTGCTCTTCAATGCGTGCACTTATTCTCCTGTTGGTCTGTCCGATGTATGTGGTGGGGCAGGTGGGGCATGGGATTTCGTATACTCCTTGGTTTTCTAACCCAATTGTGTCCTTGGGGTTTCTTAGGATGGTGGATATTTTTCTGTCTGTGTAGAATGCTGTTTTGATGTTGTGTTTTTGGAGGACCTTGCTGATTCTGTCTGTGGTCCCTTTTAAGTATGGGAGGAGGGCTTTGCCATTTTCTTGTTCTCTGTCTTGGGTTTTTGTGGGTGTGTCTCTTCGGATTAAGTTGGTAATCATGTTTCTTTGGAATCCGTTGGCTGTTAGTACATTAGTGAGAGTGTTATATATATACACACATACACTGTATATTTCCACCCAGCACTACAGGGAGGGTGGGGAAGTCCTTCAGTTGGCTATTGCTGGCAATCCCCAAGTTGCGATGATGCAAAGTTTTGACGGTACCGAAAAAAACCACTTGTGACCGTTTTCCCCACTTAACGACCGTTGCTAGGTTCTGGTGGTCAAAATTCAGACGCTTGGCAATCGACTCGTGTTTCTGACGGTCGCTGCGTCCCACGGAGTGATCCCCTTTCACGTCCGTCTGACAAACGAAGTCCATGGGGGGGGAGCCGGATTCGTTTAATGGCCGTGCGACTCACTTAACGACAGCAGTAAGGAATTCGCTTAAGAAGCGCGACGAGAAAGATCGCGCGAACGTGGGGGTGCCGCCAATGGTGGTAGGTGTGAAAAACAGTCGTAAGTTGCTTTTTTTCGGTACCGTTGTAACTTCGAACGGTCATTAAATGAATCTGGAATGCGATTTTATCTTCTGTTTTGACTTTTCTGACCCTCCTACCTACAGACACCTCCTTACAATATATGGGACCCCCCCCATTCCGAGCGGGCCTCGGGTCCAGGATGGCTTCCCCATCATCCCTCACCTCACCAGCTTAGATAGGGATGGGAGTTGTAGTCCTATAAGGAGAGAAGAAGAAAAAAAATGATTAAAATTGTGTGCAGGTTCGAGTCCCACCAGGCTCAAGGTTGACTCAGCCTTCCATCCTTCCCAGGTAGGTAAAATGAGGACCCAGATTGTTGGGGGCAATTAAGCTGACTTTGTAATAATGCCGCTTGGGGGTGTGTGAAAGCCCTAATAAGCAGGCATATACATAGAATGAAGGCTACTGCTAAGCTTGTAAGCCGCCCTGAGTCTTCGGAGAAGGGCGGGATATAAATGGAATTAAAAAAAAATAAAATAAAATAAAATTGGTCTCCCAGCAACGGGAAGCTGCTTCGGCCTCGAAGCGCCATCCTGTGGCCAAGAGGAGGCATGACGTTTTGAATCCTGTTTCAGCTAGTTCTCGACTATTGATAATGATAATGATAAATAAATAAAATATCTCTCTTCTCAAATTTTGCATCTAATTTATAACAACAACAACAACAACAACAACAACAACAATAACAATAATAATAATAATAATAATAATAATAATAATAATAATAATAATAATAATAATAATAATAATAATAATAATAATAATAATAATAAAGTTGGAAGGTACCTTGGAGGTCATCTAGTCCAGCCCCCTGCTCAGGCAGGAAACAGTGCACCATTTCAGACAAATAGCCATCCAATCTCTTCTTAAAAACTTTGAGTGTTGAAGCATTCACAGTTTCTGGAAGCAGGTCTGTTCCACTTAACAGTTAGTGACCGTTCAAAGTTACTGGAAAAAGCGACAAGGCCATTTTTCACACTTATGACCGTTGCAGCATCCCCAGGATCAAAATTCGGACGCTTGGCACAACCGATTCACATTTATGATGGTCGCAGCATCCCGGGGGGGGGAGGTGGTGGTGTCACGCGATCCCCTTTTGTGACCTTCCGGCAAGCTAAGTCACTGGGGAAGCTGGATTCATTTAACGACCGTGCGACTTACTTAACAACTGCAGAGATTCGCTTGAAACCACCGTGGCAAGAAAGATGGTTCGACCCCAAACCACCCCAGTGATGCCCTCGACGTGATGTCCCGTTGCCTGGAGGCGGTCCGGGTCTGGATGGGGAGGAACAGGCTTCGACTCAACCCTGACAAGACTGAGTGGTTGTGCGTACCGGCATCTCGGGATATTCAGGATATCCCACCCCTCACTATGGGGGGTGAGCTATTACCCCCTGTAGATAGGGCTCGCAACTTGGGAGTCCTCCTAGATTCACAGCTTTCCCTAGAAGACCATATAGTAGCTGTGACTAGGGGGGCCTTCGCCCAGGTTCGCCTGGTGCGCCAGTTGCGGCCCTATCTAGACCGGGATGCCTTACGTACGGTCACTCATGCGCTCGTGACCTCTCGTCTTGACTACTGCAACGCTCTCTACATGGGGCTACCCTTGAAGACCACTCGGAGGCTCCAACTGGTACAGAATGCAGCCGCGAGAGTTGTGTTGGGAGTTTCCCGACACTCCCATGTCACACCTTTGCTCCGCGAGCTGCATTGGCTTCCAGTTGTCTTCCGGGTGAGGTTCAAGGTGTTAGTAATGACCTACAAAGCCCTACATGGCATGGGTCCGGAATACCTTGGGGAGCACCTGCGGCCGGCGTCAACTTCCCTCTGCCCAGTACGCTCCCACAGAGAGGGCCTCCTCAGGGTGCCACCGGTCAAAGAATGCCGACTGGTGGCCCCCAGGGGGAGGGCCTTCTCTGTGGGTGCGCCGGATCTATGGAACCATCTTCCGGTCGAGCTCCGGATGGCGCCCGATCTCCGCTCCTTCCGGCGCGATCTTAAAACCCATCTTTTTGAACAAGCTGGCCTGGCCTGATGGGACGGGGTTGGATTTTATAAATGGATCTTAACTTTTAATCTGTATTAATTTTTACGGGCATTGTTGTTTAATTACTTTTTAATAATTTTTAATTTTTGTATCTTGTTTTTATGTATTGCCCTGTTCACCGCCCTGAGTCCTTCGGGAGAAGGGCGGTATACAAATTAAATAAATAAATAAATAAATAAATAAATAAATAAATAAATAAATAAATGGGGGCAAAAACCCACTTAACAACCGTCTCCCTGAGTGATAAGAATTTTGGACTCCATCGTCACCCTTTTGGGTCGCGGAGGCCGCAAAAAGCAGAGAGGAAGCAGCCCGTGCTTATTCAGCCCGCAGCTGGGCTCACTTGCTGAGTCTCCTCTATTTTTAACGAAATCAAAGCAATCCACTTCCTGCAAAAATGTGGGATAATTAGGGATGCAGACAAGAGGGAAAAGGAAAAAAAAAAAGAGTTGAATTGTCGGGCGCGGAGGAACAACAGCAAAAGGCGTTTCTCCAGCCTCGACACCCGCCTTCCTGTCCCGAAATGCCATTTTTCCGCTTGGAGTCCCTGTGTCGACGGTTTCAATCTATACTCCCTTTTATTTGTTTTTAGGAACTTTCAGGGGGGCCCCCCCGCCAGCTCCCCAAAGCGCTTTGTTGAAGCCAAAGGGCGGCTGGATTGTTCTTGGGTTGCAAAAAAAAGTAATCTACAGGGGGGAGGGGGAATAATAATAATAATAATAATAATAATAATAATAATAATAATAATAATAATAATAATAATAATAATAATAATAATAATAATAATAATGTTGGAAGGGATTTTGGAGGTCATCTAGTCCAACCCTGCTCAGGCAGGAAACCCTATACCATTTCAGAATAATAATAATAACAGCAACAACAACAACAATAAAGTTGGAAGGGACCTTGGAGGTCATCTAGTCCAACCCTGCTCAGGCAGGAAACCCTATACCATTTCAGAATAACAACAACAACAACAACAACAACAACAACAACAACAACAATAAAGTTGGAAGGGACCTTGGAGGTCATCTAGTCCAACCCCCTGCTCAAGTGAATTCCTGGTGATTGGCCCAAAGTCACCCAGCCGTTTTTCATGCCTAAGGCGGGACCAGAACTCACCGTCTCCTAGTGATTGGCCCGAAGTCACCCAGCCAGGTTTCATGCCTAAGGCGGGACCAGAACTCACCGTCTCCTAGTGATTGGCCCGAAGTCACCCAGTTGGCTTTCATGTCTAAGGCGGGACCAGTACTCACCGTCTCCTGGTGATTGGCCCAAAGTCACCCAGCCAGCTTTCGTGCCTAAGGCGGGACTAGAACTCACTGTCTCCTGGTGATTGGCCCAAAGTCACCCAGCCGGCTGTCCTGCCTAAAGTGGGACTAGAACTCACCGTCTCCTGGTGATTGGCCCAAAGTCACCCAGCCGGCTTTCATGCCTAAGGCAGGACCAGAACTCACCGTCTCCTGGTTTTTAGCCTTGTGCTCATCAACTTAAAAAAAGTCTCATCCACAATGATGAAAGGAACCGAGTGGCGCAAAGCAGAACCATTTTGCAAAAATAGAAAGCATGACAATGGGTGGACTTCAGCCTCGCTGGCTGGGGAATTCTGGGATTTGAAGTCCACCCATTCTCAAATAACGAGGTCGAGTTGATCTCATCCGTCCTACTTTTTTACTGCTGTTTTGCTGTCAAAAGCTTTTCAATGCCGGGCGTGGAAAGTGGCAAACAAGGGTGTGAAATTAAAAAAAAACCCGAGAGAAACAATCTCAGCAAAAGGAAAGAGTGCAAACATTTTGGCTTTTTTCAAGCTCTTTCCGGAGTCGAGCAAAATTGCCTCACCGCGCTGTAGGCCAGGTGTGGCTGTTTCCTTTTCTCTCTGAAAGCGACTGTCTGGTTTTACGAAATAAATCGCTTTGTGTGTTCCCTCTGCTGGTCACAAATGTTGTATGCACAATTTGTCGGAACAGCCTAGAGCCCATCAGAGGAATGCAGAAAATCATAATCGAATTCCGTGTTTTGCAACCCGGGCAGTTTCAGGATCCAAAAAAAGATCTTGGAAAAACTTGAAGGACGGGCCCTATGCATCAAGATGAATATTTCAGCTGGAGAAAAGCAAAGTTTGACACCTAGGCAGGAAAAATCAAAGGTACAAGCACAGATTGGGCAAAAGTTGGCTCAAAAACGGCAACGGTGAGAGGGACTTCGGAGTCCTAGTGGACGATCGCTTGACCCTGAGCCAGCCGTGTGCGGCAGCAGCCAAAAAAGCCAACACAATCCTGGGTTGTATAAGCAGAGGCATAGAATCAAGATCACGCAAGGCATTAGTACCGCTTTGTAAAGCCCTAGTAAGGCCACACCTGGAATACTACGGCCAATTTTGGTCACCGTATCACAACAAAGATGTTGAGATCTTGGAAAAAGTTCAGAGAAGAGCAACTAAGAGGATCCAAGGCCTGGAGACTAAAACAATCGAAGGAGGGCTGCAGGACTTGGGTTTGGCCGGTCTAGAGAAAAGAAGAAATAGGGGAGACATGATAGCAGTTATTCCAGTATTTGAGGGGCTGCCCCAAAGAAGAGGGGGGGGTCCTCCTCTTCTCCAAAGCACCTGAAGGCAGGACAAGAAGCAACAGATGGAAACTAACCAAGGAGAGAAGCAACCTAGAACGTTGCTTCTCGGAGGAACGTCAGTGGAACTTCCTAACAGTCAGGACAATTTAACAGTGGAACTACCCGCCTCCAGAAGTTGTGGGTGCTAAAACACAGGAGGGTTTTTAAGAAGAGACCAAACAGCCGTCTGTCTGGAACGGTGTAGGCAGGCTTTCCTGCCTGAGCAGGGGGTTGGACTAGAAGACCTCCAGGGTCCCTTCCAACTCTAGTATGTTTATTGTTGTTGTTGTTGTTATTGTTAAGGAACTGCTTCAGAGGTTCTTGGGTGCGTCTAGCGGCGTGCAGGCGAGCGAGTGTTATCGCGAACCGATCGTGCCTTTGAAAATCCCACCAGACATGAAGATGCTAAAGGAGTAACTGCTAGTAAAGTTCGTGGAGCGTTGTTTCGGCCATCCATTCAGATGTCAACTGCGAAACGTTGTGAAAACTCAGATGATCCATCCATAAAAAGTGTCGGGGCTGACTTACTTCCGGTGTGGTGTTCTTTGCGATAATGCTCGGCTGCACGCCGCTAGGCGCACCCAAGAACTTTTGCAGATCTGTATGTGCGAGTGTCTCTCCTTGATAACCAAATGGGGGTTTATTTCCAAACTGCCCCCGTAGATTTCTTCTTCTTTCTTATTTTTATTTTATTCAAATACAAATAATACAGACACGATGCCATGGTTCCGAGAAATGAGACAATTCAAACAAATTGCAGGCCTATTATTTATCTAAAAAGTCTTAGTAATGAAACGAAACATTGGCACTCATGGAGGGATGCCAGAATCTGAAATATATAATATATACACATATAAATCTAAATAAAAACAGTATTAAAAAAAAGTACAAATACTACAGTGCGCCCAACCCCAGAGACCATTTTTATTACCTCTATTTCTTCTCATATAACAACTAACAATATACAATATATTTCAACTGTGCCCTTATCCCCTCCAAAAACAGCATATATTCTTGAGCAGGTAAATTATTCCCTTTGCCTTCCGCCAAGGCTGTTTTTATAAAACCATCCCGTATTTCATTATAATTATTTACTTCAATCATCCCTTTTTTAAAAATTTAATTTCTGTTGTTAATTTATCGTGTACTGCCATATTCCATATTTCATTATACCACTCATTTCTTGGAATAAGCCAATTCCGTCTCCAATATTTAACCACCACTAATCTAGCTGCCATTGACAAATTTACGACCAATTCCTTTTTTTTTTTGTGCTTCATTTATATCTTGTTTTTCCACCAGTAAGTCCCTCCCATACCATTTTCCGAGGACCCTATAGTTTCACAATCTTTCCGGGACCCCTCGTTGCCCAATTTTTATATTTTTTCGGGGGTTGGGGGGAGAATTTCCAGATTTTATTTAGTTTTATTCCTTTATAAGATACAACGTATCTTATGTAGGGGAGGACAGTAGAAAAAAGGAAAGCAAAAAGAGAGAGAGAGAGAGAGAGAGAGAGAGAGAGAGAGAGAGAGAGAGAAGAAACGCGGGGGCTTTTAAGCCGCCCTGAGTCTTCGGAGAAGGGCGGGATATAAATGGAATTAAAATAAAAATAAAAAATAAAATAAGAATAAAAGGCACCGACTTCCGATTCTCTCTCGTTGCAATAAAATCAGGCCTTCAAATCAAATCTCAACTTTTTTTTTACATTTGCGTAGTAGGAGCCACTAACTCTTTCTGTACCGGTCTAATCAGTCGAATGGGTAAAAACCCAGAATCGTGATCTCATTTATTTATTTATTTTTCCACCTCAAAGCACAAAGTCCAGACGTTGAAACCAAAGCGCTTGGGTTCTTTGTCTTTTACAAGCGCAGTCCACCTCTGCTCATCCCATCAGTTTTCGTAACCGTTTCTCCATTTGTGGGAATTTTCCTACCTTTCCGGTCCTCCCCACCCCTTACCCGGTTTCTCCCCCGCCCCCCGCCCTCCTTTTTTGACACTGCCTTTGCCCTTTAAGCTGGTTTTCCGATGAACAAGGCATGCTGAACTTTGCTGAACCCACAGTTTCTGCTTCCTTGGAACTAACAGATTATTTTCAGGTTACGTGTGAGCCCTTGCGGTTAATGCAGCCAGCTAGCCTGACTAGCCTGGGGCTGCAAATCTTTCCTACATTTCTCAGTATTTGAGGGGCTGCCACAAGGAAGAGGGGGAGGGGGGGGTCATGTTATTCTCCAAAGCACCAGAGGGAAGGACGAGAAACAATGGTTTGGAAACTAACCAGAGAGAGAAGCAGCCTGGAATTAAGGAGAAACTTCCTGACAGGCAAGAGGACAACGAACCAGTGGAACTGCTTGCCACCAGAAATCGTGGGCGCTCCATCCCTGGAGGTTTTGAAGAAGAGGCCGGACAGTCACTTGACTGAGATGGTATAGGTTTCTCCTGCTCGAGCGGGGGGGGGGGGCTGGACTAGAAGACCTCCAGGGTCCCTTTCCAGCTCTACTCCATTTGTCGTGGTTCCGACAGATGAAAACTCTTCGAAAGAACTTCGAGGCTTCGTTTTCCTTAAAGGATCTCTTAATCGAGTAGCGTGACATTGGTGCCTACATGATTAAAGCCAAAACTTGAATTCCTCCCCCCCTCCCCGGGCACCTAGTATCAAACCACAATTCCTTCCTCCAATCAACGGTCATAAATGCTCATGCGCTCGTGACCTCTCGTCTAGACTACTGTAATGCTCTCTACATGGGGCTGCCCTTGAGGTCCACCCGGAGACTCCAGCTGGTGCAGAATGCAGCCGCGCGAGTTGTCTTGGGAGTTTCCCGATACTCCCATGTTACACCTTTGCTCCGCGAGTTGCATTGGCTGCCGGTTGCTCTCCGGGTGAGGTTCAAGGTGTTAGTGATGACTTAGAAAGCCCTTCATGGCATGGGGCCGGGTTACCTACGGCAACACCTGCGGCCGGCGTCAACTTCCCTCCGTTCAGTGCGCTCCCACAGAGAGGGCCTCCTCAGGGTGCCGCCGATCAAAGAATGCCGATTGGTGACCCCCAGGGGGAGAGCGTTCTCTGTGGGCGCGCCAGACCTGTGGAACCGCTTACCGGTTGAGCTCCGGATGGCCCCCGACCTTCGCTCCTTCCGGCGCGATCTAAAAACCTTCTTTTTCGAACAAGCTGGCCTGGTCTGATGGGATGGGGTTGGGTTTTATAAATAGTTTTAATTTTAATATGTATTAATTTTATGGGCATAATTGTTTAATTGGCTTTTTAATTTTTGTATTCTATTTTTATTGTGTATTGCCCTGTTCACCGCCCTGAGTCCTTCGGGAGAAGGGCGGTATACAAATTAAATTATTAAATTAAATTAAATTAAATAAATCACATTCCCCAATTAGCTTGAAGCGAGATGAGGTTTTCCTCTGTAGCTCTCCAGCCTGCCAATTCTTTTATCAGATCTGGGCTCAGTAACCTTGATTCTCACGCTACGTTTAGTGTTGTCTGGATTAGTGTGAGGCAAGACCAGGAGACAGCAGGCACGGTTCTCAGATGTTTATTAAGGGGAAGCACCGGCTTAAAAACACCGCCGGGACTCCCTGCTATTTATACACAAACTTGTACAAGCGATAACCAATAACAGTGCGGCGTTCTCCCGCCGCGTGACAGCGGCCAATCAGGCGCGGCTAGCTGTTGACAGCCGCGAGCTGTCAACGAGCTGCGCCTTCGACCAGCTGGTAACATTTGACAGCTTAGTCGCTACTGCGCATGCGCAGCCCCCGGCAACCTGACAGCTGTCATTGAGCTGCGCCTGCGTGGCCGCTTTGACAGCTGTCATCGTCAGCCGGTCGCCGCGCCTGCGTGGTGGTGAGCGGCAGCCCGTTTGACAGCTGTCAGTGGGCTGCCGCGTTTTCTCCTCACGAACTTGTGAGAGATGGGAACTTGTTTAAGCACACAACAGTAACTGTTTAATACACAACATTGTCGTGTCTAGCTGGACTCTCATTCACATTTCCTGCCCCCACACACCATCCCAGCATCATCTAACTCTAAAAGGGGGGAAAAGATGGCAACGTTTCCATCGGTTGTCAGTGCGAAAACATCTGAGGTTAGCAGCGTTGTCACTGCTCTTACAGTCCATTTCTTAGGACTGTTCCCTTCAAATGTACGATTATTGCTGCAAAAAACAGCATCTAGCTATTATTGCTTTTCTTACACGGCAAATTCAGGTCATTTCCCACCTGCCAGGTGCCAAAGAAGCCCTGGATCTGGTTGTTTGCCCCTGACCCCTGCCCGCCCGCAGGCTGTTCCCCTCTCCACCACCCCTCCCCAGAGAGGTGAAACAGGGGGCCGTCGTGCGGAAGGAGGAACGGGACCCTGCATTTCTTCATTGACGGCGTGGCACAGGGCCCAGCCGCCTGGAACGTCCCGTCGAATATCTACGATCTCTACGGTACAAGCTGCCCAAGCCACGATCGTGGACGACACAGGAGACACGTGGGACCAGAGCGGGCTAGGGAAAGGGGTTGAGACGGGAACGAGGAAGGTGGCTAAATTTCGAAACCCAGGAGGTCAGGAGAAGTCGGAAGCTGGTTTACGAGCCAGGAAGGAGAAACTTCCTGACAGTGAGAACAATGAATCTGTGGAACAGCTGGCCACCAGAAGTGGTGGGTGCCTCATCTCTGGAGGCTTTGAAGAAGGGCCTGGACAGCCATTTGTCTGGTGTAGGGCAGGGGTCTTCAAACATGGCCCTTTGATGACTTGCGGACTTCAGCTCCCAGAATTCCTTAGGCAGGCACTGCCTGGCTGAGGAATTCTGGGAGTTGAAGCCCACAAGTCATCAAAGGGTCATCGTTCCCTCACGCTGGCTGAGGAATTCTGGGAGTTGAAGCCCACAAGTCATCAAAGGGTCATCGTTCCCTCACGCTGGCTGAGGAATTCTGGGAGTTGAAGCCCACAAGTCATCAAAGGGTCATCGTTCCCTCACGCTGGCTGAGGAATTCTGGGAGTTGAAGCCCACAAGTCATCAAAGGGTCATCGTTCCCTCACGCTGGCTGAGGAATTCTGGGAGTTGAAGCCCACAAGTCATCAAAGGGTCAACGTTCCCTCACGCTGGCTGAGGAATTCTGGGAGTTGAAGCCCACAAGTCATCAAAGGGTCATCGTTCCCTCACGCTGGCTGAGGAATTCTGGGAGTTGAAGCCCACAAGTCATCAAAGGGTCATCGTTCCCTCACGCTGGCTGAGGAATTCTGGGAGTTGAAGCCCACAAGTCATCAAAGGGTCATCGTTCCCTCACGCTGGCTGAGGAATTCTGGGAGTTGAAGCCCACAAGTCATCAAAGGGTCAACGTTCCCTCACGCTGGCTGAGGAATTCTGGGAGTTGAAGCCCACAAGTCATCAAAGGGTCATCGTTCCCTCACGCTGGCTGAGGAATTCTGGGAGTTGAAGCCCACAAGTCATCAAAGGGTCATCGTTCCCTCACGCTGGCTGAGGAATTCTGGGAGTTGAAGCCCACAAGTCATCAAAGGGTCATCGTTCCCTCACGCTGGCTGAGGGATTCTGGGAGTTGAAGCCCACAAGTCATCAAAGGGTCATCGTTCCCTCACGCTGGCTGAGGAATTCTGGGAGTTGAAGCCCACAAGTCATCAAAGGGTCATAGTTCCCTCACGTTGGCTGAGAAATTCTGGGAGTTGAAGCCCACAAGTCATCAAAGGGTCATCGTTCCCTCACGCTGGCTGAGGAATTCTGGGAGTTGAAGCCCACAAGTCATCAAAGGGTCAACGTTCCCTCACGCTGGCTGAGGAATTCTGGGAGTTGAAGCCCACAAGTCATCAAAGGGTCATCGTTCCCTCACGCTGGCTGAGGAATTCTGGGAGTTGAAGCCCACAAGTCATCAAAGGGTCATCGTTCCCTCACGCTGGCTGAGGAATTATGGGAGTTAAAGTCCACAAGTCATCAAAGGGCCAAGTCTGAAGACCCTTGGAGTAGGGTCTTCTGCTTGAACAGGCGGTTGGACTAGAAGACCTCCGAGGTCCCTTCCAGCTTTATTCTGATTGATGTGGGCACTTCAGCTCCCAGCATTCCTCAGCTATCATGCTTTTTCCTCCCCTCCCCACTTGATGGTGACAAAAAAAGCACCCAAGCTGGTGATTTATTTACTTTTTAAGTCTGTCTCCTGCCAGACACTCCAGATTTGGGTGGAATTTCCAGTTTAAAAATTTGTGTAAACAAGTAAATGCATTCTGGAGCAAAGGGCAACATAAATCCCACATTCCATCCCCCCCCTGCCCCCCCACCAATTCTTAGGTTGAAAAAAACTCTGCGATGAATAAATACATATATACATATATACAGCCTTGCAACTTTAAGATAATAATAATAATAATAATAATAATAATAATAATAATAATAATAATAATAATAATATAAAGTTGGAAGGGTCCTTGAAGGTCATCTAGTCCAACCCCCTGCTCAGGCAGGAAACCCTATACCATTTCAGACAAATGCGCGGACTTCAACTCCCAGAATTCCCCTATCCCTCCAGATAGGACAAGCAGTCTTCAAACGTGGCCCTTTGATGACTTGTGGACTTCAACTCCCACGGCTGGCTGAGGAATTCTGGGAGTTGAAATCCACAAGTCATAAAAGGGCCAAGTTTGAAGACCCCTGGGATAGGGTCTCTTGTCCTCAGTGACCCATTCTCAGTGCCACATGTCAGATTGTGATGTAAGGGCCAATCCAGCCCACAATCTTAATTTATTATTTGGGATTTTTTTTTTTTTGCACTGGGATGAGCAGGATCAGCCATTCACACATGCAAAGCGGCTGTTTCTCACCACCCTGCAATACAGTTTGGCTTGTTTTGGCTTAGGATCTTCTTAATTGCCTCTGCAGCGGTGTTATTGTTCTGGTTTGTGTCTTACTGGGTCACGCACGTGTCCCAAGTATGGTTTGTTTGACGGTGGGAAGCTGGACAGACGCCCAAAAGCAGGCCGGGAGGGAAGGTTAAAGTCCAAGCGGGTTTTCACCTCCCACCCAGAGGGCAAAAAGCGAGTGCCTTTCTTGCAAAAGAGAGCTTTTGGAATGGTGAATTGTGAATTTCACTTGCCTGAGTTGAAGCTTTAACTTTGTCCTTAAGGCTGTTTTTAATCTGTGTTTTTATGCCTGTGTTTATATTTTTATTGTGTTGTGGTAAACTGTCCAGGGTTACTTCTTCGGAGAAGGGCGGGATATAAATGGAATTAAAATACTTAGATGATAGATAGATTAGATAGACAGATACATAGATAGACAGACAGACAGAAAGATAGATAGATGATAGGTAGATAAATAGATAGATGATTGATAGATAAGAGATAGATGATAGATACATAGATTAGATAAATATAGATAAATAAGAGATAAGATATAGATAGATAGATGATAGATAGATACATAAGATAGATGATAGATAGATTAGATGAATATAGATATAGATAGACAGACACAGACAGACAGACAGACAGACATGATAGATAGACAGACAGACAGACATGATAGATAGATAGATAGATATAGATAGATAGATAGATAGATAGATAGAGACACATAGGTATAGATGGATAGATAGATGATAGATACATAGATTAGATAAATATAGATATAGATAAGAGATAAGATATAGATAGATAGATGATAGATACATAAGATAGATGATAGATTAGATGAATACATAGATAGATAGATAGATAGATAGATAGATAGATAGATAGATAGATAGATAGATAGATAGATAGATAGATAGATAGATAGATAGATAGGAAGGAGGGAGGGAGGGAAGTAAGTAAAGGGGTGTTATTGGGTTTATGATTGACCCTAGCAACTATTATACATATATAGTAACCATTTTATATTGATACTTGTAGCGTTATTATGTAATCATTATTTTGTAGCCAATTGGCTGAGCAGATTATATAAATAGGGAAGAAGGGAAGGAGGCAGGGAGGGAGGGGAAGGAAAGAGGGAGGACAGGAAGAAAGGAAGGAGGGGGAAGAAAGGAGGGTGGGGGAAAGAAGGAAGGAAGGGAAGGAGGGAGGGGAAGGGGGAGGGAGGGAGGGAGGAAGCCACCTTTTGCATTTCCCCTACTTCCCCGTCCCCCGCGGACCCCCGTCCCCG
The DNA here is from genome assembly GCF_964194415.1 of Vipera berus. Lineage (NCBI taxonomy): Eukaryota > Metazoa > Chordata > Lepidosauria > Squamata > Viperidae > Vipera > Vipera berus. The sequence continues at coordinate 1,695,289 of NC_138205.1, read as the reverse complement.
GTCCTGGCACGTCCTCAGTGCGCCTGCGCCGGCTCCACCGCCCCCCGCCCCCCCCCGCGAAGAAGGAAGGGATGCTTGGAACGCGATGAACGAGACGGAGGGGGCGTGGCTTCTCGCCGCAGGCCCCGCCTCCTCGGACTCCTGCAACGTTGGGGCCGCTTCCCCGCCCGCCGTTGCCGCCGAGGGGGCGCCGGGTTGGAGCCCCCTCCCCACACACCCGGGTAAGGAAAGGGCTGGGGTGGGGGGGTTATGCTGCACCTGCTGGGCTTGGGCGGGGGAGGGGGATGTGGTCCATTTTGGGGGGGGGGAACATCGGCTTTGCCTTTGAGGATGCTCAGGGAGGGAGGGGGGGGTCTTAGGAAAAAAAAACCCCAGTCCCAGAAGATCTTCCTTACGTTCCGCTCTGCACCCGTGTCCAGCTTGAAAGGAGCCCTGTGAACCCCCGCTTGTCCCCCCCCCGCTTATCCTTCCCCCCCTCCATTAACCTCCTTGTAAAATACAGGTCGTGGCTTCCCGGATCCTGTGGCGGCGGGGGGGGGGTTGCAGGTGCAAGGGGGGCGAGAGAGAAGCTGGTCCATGCAGCCTTGGGAAGAGAACTTTGCACATCCTCAGAGGCCCTCTTGCCTGTTGATAGGCGGGCCATAGAATGCCCCAGCCTCCCCCCCCCCTTACTCCATTTTTATTCTCTCCCTGGGGGGGACCCCAAAAATCAAGGTGAGTGCCAAGCGCCCCCCTCCCAAATCGTAAAATCTTACAGAAGAGGGTCCCTGAAAGCGGGATTAGGATATCTTTTGCCAGCCTTGGCTGGCATTGGCACCTTCTCCATTTGCTCCCTGCGGGAAATCGTTGCCTGGATTCAAATCACACCAGGAACCCCCTTACGAACCAGGACTGGCAGCAGGGCAGGGTCAGAAAAGTCAAAATGGCTGCCACAAGAATGGGATCAACGCTTTGCCTACCTTTAGATGTACCTGGACAAAACATTGTGGCCGCCATTTTGACTTTTCTGAATGAAGGTAAAAGTGCCAGGTGTGAACCACAGAACGCCACCAAAAAGGGGAAGGAAGGAAGGAAGGTGAGAGAGAGAGAGAGAGAGAAGAAAGAAAGAAAGAAAGAAAGAAAGGAAGGAAGGAAGGAAGGAAGGAAGGAAGGAAGGAAGGAAGGAAGGAAGGAAGGAAGGAAGGAAGGAAGGAAGGAAGGAAGGAAGAGCAAGGGAGGAAGGAAGAGGGAGGAAGGAAGAAAAAGAGAAGGAAAGAGGGACAGAAAGAAAGAATGAGAGAAACAGAGGGAGCAAAAGAGGGAAGGGAGAGAAAAAGAAAGAAGGAAGGAGGGTGGGAGAGGGAGAGGAAAGGGAGGAAGGAAGAAAAAAGGAGTGATGGAGGAAGGAAAGAAGGGGAGAGAGAGAGGAAGAAAGAGAAAAGAAAAGAAAGAGAAAGAAAGAAAGAAAAGAAAGAAAGAAAGAAAGAAAGAAAGAAAGAAAGAAAGAAAGAAAGGAAGGAAGGTGGGAGAGGAAGGAAGGAGGAAGGAAGGAAGAGGGAGGAAGGAAGAAAAAAGGAGTGATGGAGGAAGGAAAGAAGGAGAGAGAGAGAGAGGAAGGAAGAAAGAGAAAAGAAAAGAAAGAAAGAAAGAAAGAAAGAAAGAAAAAAAGAAAGAAAGAAAGAAAGAAAGTGGGAGAGGAAGGAAGGAGGAAGGAATGAAGAGGGAGGAAGAAAGAAAAAAGGAGTGATGGAGGAAGGAAAGAAGGAGAGAGAGAGAGGAAGAAAGAAAGAGAAAAGGAAAGAAAAGAAAGAGAAAAGAAAGAAAAGAAAGAAAGAAAGAAAGAAAGAAAGAAAGAAAGAAAGAAAGAAAGAAGGTGGGAGAGGAAGGAAGAGGGAGGAAGGAAGAAAAAAGGAGTGATGGAGAAAGAAAGGAAGGAAGGAAAGAAAGTAAGGAATCCAGAGGGAGATGAACCCGTTTTTCGATGCAAATCTGACTTTCCCTCATTTTCCCCCCGTTTCTTCTTGCCCCCCCAAGGATCCATGCTGGTCCGGAGGGCCGTTGTCCCGGCCCCCCCAGATGGGGGCTGGGGCTGGGTGGTGGTCCTGGCTGCCTTCCTCCAGTCTGCCTTGGTCTTCGGTGTTTTGCGATCCTTTGGCGTTTTCTTCGTGAAGTTTGTGGATCATTTCCAGGAATTGTCCGGACGGATCTCCTGGATCACCTCCATTGGGATCGCAGTGCAGCAGTTCGCTAGTGAGTGGGGGGGAGGGGGGCAGAAAGGGGGCTTACTAGGGTGGGGGGAATGGCAGGACACAAATGGCATTTATTCAACGGGAGGGGTCTCCAGACTTGGCAGCTTTAAGACTTGTGGACTTCAGCTCCCAGAATTCTGTGTGTTTCTCAGTCCCAGGCTGGGGAATTCTGGGAGTTGAAGCCCACAAGTCTTAAACTTGCCAGGTTTGGAGACTCTTGGCCTCCACTCCAGCACTTCTCAGTGAATTTAAGGTGGATGGACTTCAACTCCCAGAATTCTGTGTGTTTCTCAGTCCCAGGCTGGGGAATTCTGGGAGTTGAAGCCCACAAGTCTTAAACTTGCCAGGTTTGGAGACTCTTGGCCTCCACTCCAGCACTTCTCAGTGAATTTAAGTTGGATGGACTTCAACTCCCAGAATTCTGTGCGTTTCTTAGTCTTACGCTAGGGAATTCTGGGAGTTGAAGTCCACACAAGCAGCTAAGCTTGAGAAACTACAGGGGCGTTCAATGGCCTGAAAATCTCGACTTACGACCTCAGTCGGGGACCAGAACTTCCATCGCTAAGCAAGGCAATTGTTCAGTGACTCGATTTTACGACCGTTTTTACCACGGTGGCTAACTGAATCACCGCCGTTGTTAAGTGAAACACGCAGATGTTAAGCGGGTCTGGTGTTCCCCCATTGACCTTGCTGGTTGGACGGTCGCAAAAGGGGATCACGGGACACACGCACACACCCCGGGACACTGCGACCATCGTAAATAGGAGCCAGTTGGCAAGTGTCGCAGTTTTGATCGTGTGACTACGAGGATGCTGCAATGGTCACAAGTGTGAAAAACGGCCAAACAGGAAGTCATTTTCCCCTATGCCGTTGTAACTCACAATGGTCACTAAACAAACGGTTAGTAAGTCGAGGATGACCTGTAGTTGCGCTCATCAAGGAATAGTGAGTTGTGTAACAGTTAATGTAGTAACCAGGTTTATTTATCGTTCTTTTCAGGTCCGGTGGGAACTGCCCTGAGTTCCCACTATGGGGCTCGGCCTGTGATCATGGTGGGGGGGTTTCTCTCCGGCCTGGGTCTCCTGTTGGCATCGTTTGCTACCCAGCTGGTGCACTTATATCTCAGCATTGGGCTCCTTTCAGGTACGTAATGAGCTACGCAGCGCGCTCTCCTCGTTGTCCCGGTTTTGCCCTGAAATTCTCCTGCCCTTCAAAATCGCAAATTCTTTGGCAGAGACACCGTCTCTAAGTGAGACCCTTTTCGCTGCAGATGCCTGTTTCTTAACTTTGGCAGCTTCAGGATGGGTAGACTTCAACTCCCAGAATTGCCTGGCACAAATGCATATATATATATATGTAAATTATTCAAATTGCTAATAAAGAATTTAGGGAGCAAGGTGTATTCAAAAGACTTGACAAATACTTCACACACACACACACACACACACACACATATATATATATATATATATATATACTGCTCAAAAAAATAAAGGGATCACTTAAACAACACAATGTACTGTATTTAATAGTAGGATGACTTATCTTGTGTTCCCTTTATTTTTTTGAGCAGTATATATATATATACACCGATTGTGGTCTGTTTACTCTCTTAAAATCCCTTCCTCTGCAATCTCTCTGGTCTAGGAGGTAAGAGAAAAAAAACCCTCAGGCACGGCTGGCTGGGGAATTCTGGGAGTCGAAGTCCACCCATCTTAAAGCATGGCATCTGGGGAATTCTGCTCTGCTGTAGAAGACCTCTTGACTTTCAGCAAAAGCTCAATCCGGCTCTGATTTTGTTGCAGGTTTCGGCTGGGCCTTGGTCTTCACGCCTTCCGTGGCCTCCGTGGCTCGCTACTTCAAGAGGCGCCGCACCCTGGCTACCAGTTTGGCCCTCACCGGCGTCTGCATCTCCTCCTTCGCCTTCTCGCCTCTCTTCCAATTCCTGGTGGACGCCTACGCCTGGAGGGGTGGCCTCATGATCGTGGCTGGCATGTCCTTCAACCTGGTGGTCTGCGGCGCCCTGATCCGGCCCCTGACTCTGAAGGAGGACCTGTCTGGCGAAAAGCTGACGGGACCGTGCCGTAAGACCATCTCCAATCTCTTCGGCCTGCACCTCCTTTCCCACTGCTCGTTCATGCGGTATGTGGTGGCCATCACATTGGTCAACACAGGCTATTTTATCCCGTACGTCCACCTGGTGGCCCGGGCACAAGAGCTGGACTTTGACACGTACCAGGCGGCTTTTCTCATGTCTCTTGCGGCCGTGGCGGACCTTTGCGGTCGCCTCTTCTCCGGCTGGCTGGGCAGCTGCAGGTCACCACGGCTGATGCACCTGCTGGTGGCCTGCACCTCCCTGACCGGCGTCTCCTTGCTGCTGATCGCCTGGGGCCGCACCTACCCGCTCTTGGTGGCCATCAGCCTTGGCTACGGGTTCTTCTCCGGAGCCCTGACGCCCGTGGTCTTCTCCATCGTTCCGGAGATCGTGGGCATCGAGAACATCTTCAGTGCCATGGGGCTGCTTCAGATGATAGAAAGCGTCGGGGGGCTCTTGGGGTCCCCCCTGTCTGGTGAGTAACACAGAGGTCACCCACCTTTCTTGGTTGAGGGACCAGAGGGAAATGGAGGGGGCAGCAGGCGCACGACGCAAATGGGATACTAGCCCTGCCCTGTTCTTGTGCGGCGCGGCCCCCCGTTTTTACCCCCCGTGAGGCGTCACGTTTTTGTGCCCCAAGGCACGGCAGCATCTCGTTTTCACACCCCGAGGTGCGGTGTCCCATTTTTGTGCCCCGCGGTGCGGAAGAAACCCATTTTCACACCATGAGGTGCGGTGTCCCACTTTTGTGCCTCGCAGCACGACGTCATCCTATTTTTGCACCCTGTGGCTGTGGGACTAGCGTGAATGGGTGTGTGTGTGTGTGTGTGTGTGTGTGTGTGTGTCCATATTTGCATGCACTGACCAGCCCGTCAAAACGGCCCGGTGGCCAGTAGGCCACAGCCTATTGATAGTGGGCCACGGCTCACAGGTTGTGGACCCCTGGAGTAACGATATTGTAGCTGCTCTTCCAAACTCGTTCGTCTGGTTGCTGCGGCCCTGCGGGTATCCAGGTCAAAGGAGAATGCAGATTTTATCCTGTTCAGATGTCTCTGGGATCGGGATGTTTTGGGACAGCGCTAGAGGAATTCTCCAGTGTTGTATTGGAAGTCATGGGATACGGAGGTGGTAGGTCCTTACCCCCAGTGTCAGATCCCATGTCACATCACGGTTTGTTTCAATCCATCAGAATAGAGTTGGAAGGGACCTCGGAGATCCTCTAGTCCAGCCCCCTGCTCATGCAGGAGACCCATCTCAAGACAAGGGGCTGCCCAGTCTCTTCTTAAAGACCTCCAGTGATGGAGCATCCACGAGTTCTTGTGGCAAGCCGTTCCACTGGTGAATTGTTCTCACCGTCAGGAAATTCCTCCTTAGTTCCAAGTTGGTTTTTCCTTAACTCCAAGTTGCTTCTCGCCTTGATTAGTTTCCATCCGTCGCTTCTTGTCCTTTGGAGAATAGGTGGAAATCCCCCGCCCGCTTCTTTGGAAGACTGTTATGTCACACACAAACACACACCCACACACACTCCTCCTTTTCTCTAGACTGGCCAAACTCAATTCCTGCAACCGTTCTTCGTGCGTTTTAGCCTCCGGGCCTTCAATCCTCTGACTTGCTCTTCTTTGTACTTTTCCCAAAGTCTAAAGGTCTTTTTTTGTTTTTTTTTCATAACATGGTGACCAAAACTGGATGCAGGATCCCAGGTGTGGGGACGTCCAGGTTGGCTGGTCCTCTGATTGACACCGTTCATCCTGAGATGGCTCCTGGCACAGGTTCATTCTTTCGCCGTCTTCTTCCAGGTTGGCTGAGAGACCTCACTGGCAACTACACGGCTTCCTTCCTCGCCGCCGGCTCCTTCCTCTTGGCCGGTAGCCTCGTCCTGTTGACGGTGCCCAGCTTCTCCACCTGCCTGACCCAGCCGGCTTGGCAAGAGGCCCGGCTTGGCAAAGAGGCCGGGGATGGCAGCCACTCGACGTCGGAGGCCCCGACTCCCGAAAAGTACCTCTCTTGTCCTGGCGGGACCTTGGCCGAGCAGACCCCCATGAAGAGCTGAGCGGCAGCCGGAGTCCAAAGGTGGACGTGGATCAAGAGCAGGAGATCTTTGGACTCTGCGGACCCGAGCAGATGTGTGCCGTTGAATGTGTAAATGTGCGTGCAAGAATGCGGAGGGGTGTGTGTGTGTGTGTGTGTGTGTGTGTGTGACTCACTGCAGCTGCGTGAGGCCAGCTCTTTAACTACTGATTTATTTGCCAGTGCCTTAAACCGGGGATCTGATCTCCAAACGTGGCCCCTTTCAGGCTTGTGGACTTCAACTCCCAGAATTCCCTATCCCGAGACCGAGAAACACATGGAATTCTGGGAGTTGAAGCCCGCAAGTCTTGAAAGGGGCCAGGTTTGGAGAGCCCTGCCTTAAACCTCTTTGCCAGCCAAAGAGCGGGTTTTTAGGAAAGTCGAACCCGGAACGCTGAAGCGGTGCCCTCTGTTTATCCAGGCAACCTTGTGGGTGCAGGTTCACAGTGCCAATCCTGATGGACTCCCTAGCCCCTCCTCCACAGCCTTGGGATGAGATGCCCCTTACCTTGTTACCAGCTTTCTCTTTAAGATCAGAGGATCCTGATTCAATTGGATCTCCCCTTGATTGTGTTGGGGGGGGACAGCACGGGGGAGGGGACTATGAGGGTTGGGGTCCAACCAGAGTAAGACACCCCCCACCCCCAAACTGCCTTGGCCAACAGTGGACATATTCCTGCGATTGGAGAGGTTAAACTTCAGCCGGGATGGCCAAATCACTCAGCCATAAACCTGCCTCAGCCCCCTTGGTTGCTGTCCCTCTCAGTAATGGGGGACAGACTCGGTTTGGGTACAACCTACCCCACGGGGGTTTCCCCTTAATTCCCTCTTCCCAAATAGCTTCCCTGCCCAAACTCCCTGGCAGAAATTCCCCTGTAGAAATTCGCTAGCAGAAATTCCCCTGCGCAAATTCCCTTGCAGAAATTCCCTTGCGCAAATTCAAATTGCCTTGCAGAAATTTGCTTGCAGAAATTCCCCTGTGCAAATTCGCTTGCAGAAATTCCCTTGCAGAAATTCCCTTGCCCAAATTCAAATTGCCTTGCAGAAATTTGCTTGCAGAAATTCCCCTGTGCAAATTCGCTTGCAGAAATTCTTTTGCACAAATTCAAATTCCCGTGCAGAAATTTCCTTGCAGAAATTCCCTTGCGCAAATTCAAATTGCCTTGCAGAAATTTGCTTGCAGAAATTCCCCTGTGCAAATTCGCTTGCAGAAATTCTTTTGCACAAATTCAAATTCCCATGCAGAAATTCGCTTGCAGAAATTCCCTTGCCCAAATTCAAATTGCCTTGCAGAAGTTCCTTTGCCCAAATTCAAATCCCCTTGCAGAAATTTGCTTGCGGAAATTCCCCTGCGCAAATTCCCTCGCAGAAATCCTTTTGCACCAATTCAAATTCCCGTGCAGAAAATTCGCTTGCAGAAATTCCTTTGCCCAAATTCAAATTCCCGTGCAGAAAAATCCCCTGCACAAATTCTTTTGCACAAATTCGCTTGCCGAAATTCCCTTTGCAGAAATTCCCCTGTTCTTCCTTAAATATTCTCCTTGAGAGCAGAGAGCCTCAATTGAGGCTGTCGGCAGGGAATCAAAACAGTCAAGATGGCCTCCACGTGGGCGGCCATTTTGACTTGTTTGACCTCCCTGCAGCTACCTCTTACACTCTTTCCCCCAGCTGCCCTGTCGGCTGCTTCCCCCTTCCTGTCAGATTGACGGGGGCTCTGCGGTGGGCGGCTTCTCGAAGGGGAAGGGGGGGCGTTCATTTGGGGGAACGGCCTCTGCTCAGGTATTCGGAGACCCGCCCTGCCTATGCAAACCTCTTGGGGGTGGCGTGCGGCTCCCCCTCGAGTTGTGGACTTGTGCAAAATGCACCCCTTCTCTTGTGCATCTTGCAGGGGACCCTCGGATGCCCCCCACCCATCTCCCCACCATCCATGGGGGATCGTGGCACCGAATTCTGCGCCAAGGCTTAGCAAAGGAAAAGAAAGATGGAGCTGCAAGCGTCAGCTGTTGCAATCTGGGTGCATTTGATTGCCTGGCCCATAATCCCCAGCCGGTACATCTAGGCTGCACCGGCTGGGGGCGATGTGGAATATAGTCCGATGTGGGATGGGTGAAGCCATAGAGAAAACGAACAGTTTAGTCCGGTTTTTCTCAACCTCGGCAAGTTTTAAGATGGGTGGACTTCAACTCCCAGAATTCCCCAGCCGGCCTGGCTGGGGAATTCTGGGAGTTGAAGTCCACCCATCTTAAAACTTGCCGAGGTTGAGAAACACACCTTTCTTTACCTGCCTTGTGTCGGTGTGAATTTAGCGGAAACATCCCCTTTGAAGACAACGTCTGCAAGTTTTTTTGTTTTTTTAAAAAAATTAATTTAACGTTTTATAAAAAATCTCGGAATAAAATGACTAGCGGAATCGGTGTGAAATCGGTTTGCGCGGGTGGTTATTTTGAGAGCCGGTTGTGGTTCAAACACTGGAGGTTTTTAAGAAGAGACTGGAGGGCCCTTTGTCTGAAATGGTATAGGGTTTCCTGCCTGAGCAGGGGGTTGGACTAGATGACCTCCAAGGTCCCTTCCAACATTATTATTATTAATATTATAAATTAGAATGCAAAATTTGAGAAGCAAGAGAGATATTTTATTTATCAAGGAATCGCTCCGTCCGGAGACCGACCAATGAAAGCCACATCTTCGATCCTGGGAAAACCCAAGTTCTGGATTCAAATCTTCGGATCGGCTAAATTACACGCCTAGTAAGATTTTTGGGGATGCTGGGCCGCCCAAATGCACCCCCCAAAACCAGAGGGGAAACGCTTGTGGCCTTTAGCAGCCAAGGGGGGTTGACTGTTCCTAGTGACTGTTTTAACTCTGGTCACTAAACAAACCGTTGTTAAGTGAAGCTCAACCTCTGTTTTATTTGAAGTAGTCCACATTCAACAGCGTGTGGTGAAAATCTGCATTTTCACTGCCAGGAGAGTCCTGACACCAAATTCTTCAGAAAACTCCTGACTCTGCCAGTTGCAAAGTCCTGTGCGTTTCTCAGCTCCCGTTTTTTGTGACCTTTGGCTGGATAAGGAATTCTCTAAACTCAGCGCATTTTCCTGACCTTTGAAATGGGCTAATCAACGTAGCGCTCTTGCTAGGGGGTACAAGCAGTCCTCTGTTTACGACTGATCATTTAGTGACTGTATTCTATTCTGTCCCCTTATTTCTATTCTATTCTATTCTGTATATTATTATTCTATTCTATTTCTATTCTATTCTATTCTATAATCTGTATTCTATTCTATTCTATTCTATTCTATTCTATTCTATTCTATTCCTATTCCTATTCCTATTCTGTATTTTATTATTCTATTTCTATTCTTATTTCTATTCTATTCTATTCTATTCTATTCTATTCTATTCTATTCTATTCTATTCTATTCTATTCTATTCTATTCTATTCCTATTCCTATTCCTATTCCTATTCTGTATTTTATTATTCTATTTCTATTCTTATTTCTATTCTATTCTATTCTATTCTATTCTATTCTATTCTATTATTCTATTCTATTCTATTCTATTCTATTCTATTCTATTCTATTCTATTCTATTCTATTCTTCTATTCTATTCTATTCTATTCTATTCTATTCTATTCTATTCTATTCTATTCTATTCTATTCCTATTCCTATTCTGTATTTTATTATTCTATTTCTATTCTTATTTCTATTCTATTCTATTCTATTCTATTCTATTATTCTATTCTATTCTATTCTATTCTATTCTATTCTATTCTATTCTATTCTATTCTATTCTATTCTATTCCATTCCATTCCTATTCCTATTCCTATTCTGTATTTTATTATTCTATTTCTATTCTTATTTCTATTCTATTCTATTCTATTCTATTCTATTCTATTCTATTCTATTCTATTCTATTCTATTCTATTCTATTCTATTCTATCCTATTCTATTCTGTATATTATTATTCTATTCTATTTCTATTCTATTCTATTCTATTCTATTCTGTATTTTATTATTCTATTTCTATTCTTATTTCTATTCTATTCTATTCTATAATCTGTATTCTATTCTATTCTATTCTATTATTCTATTCTATTCTATTCTATTCTATTCTTCTATTCTATTCTATTCTATTCCTATTCCTATTCTGTATTTTATTATTCTATTTCTATTCTTATTTCTATTCTATTCTATTCTATTCTATTCTATTCTATTCTATTCTATTCTATTCTATTCTTCTATTCTATTCTATTCTATTCTATTCTATTCTATTCTATTCCTATTCCTATTCCTATTCTGTATTTTATTATTCTATTTCTATTCTTATTTCTATTCTATTCTATTCTATTCTATTCTATTCTATTCTATTCTATTCTGTATTTTATTATTCTTTCTATTCTTATTTCTATTCTATTTTGTTCTATTTGTATTCTATTCTATATATTATTCTATTCTATTTCTATTCTTATTTGTATTCTATTCTTTATTCTATTCTGTATATTATTATTCTATTCTATTTCTATTCTTTATTCTATTCTATTCTATTCTATTCTATTCTATTCTATTCTATTCTATTCCTATTCTATTCTATTCTATTCTATTCTATTCTATATTCTGTTCTATTCTAATTTCTATTCTATTCTATCTATTCTATATTCTTTCTATTCTATTCTATTCTATATTCTGTTCTATTTTATTTTCTATTCTAATTTCTATTCTATTCTATTCTATTCTATTCTATTTCTATTCTTATTTCTATTCTATTCTATTCTATTCTATTCTATTCTATTCTATTCCTATTCCTATTCTGTATTTTATTATTCTATTTCTATTCTTATTTCTATTCTATTCTATTCTATTCTATTCTATTCTATTCTATTCTATTCTGTATATTATTATTCTATTCTATTTCTATTCTATTCTATTCTATTCTGTATTTTATTATTCTATTTCTATTCTTATTTCTATTCTATTCTATTCTATTCTATTCTATTCTATTCTATTCTATTCTATTCTATTCTATATTTTCTTTATTCTATTCTATTATTCTATTCTATTCTATTCTTCTATTCTATTCTATTCTATTCTATTCTATTCTATTCCTATTCCTATTCTGTAGTTTATTATTCTATTTCTATACTTATTTCTATTCTATTCTATTCTATTCTATTCTATTCTATTCTATTCTATTCTATTCTATTCTATTCTGTATATTATTATTCTATTCTATTTCCATTCTATTCTATTCTATTCTGTATTTTATTATTCTATTTCTATTCTTATTTCTATTCTATTCTATTCTATAATCTGTATTCTATTCTATTCTATTCTATTCTATTCTATTCTTCTATTCTATTCTATTCTATTCTATTCTATTCTATTCTATTCCTATTCTGTATTTTATTATTCTATTTCTATTCTTATTTCTATTCTATTCTATTCTATTCTATTCTATTCTATTCTATTCTATTCTATTCTATTCTATTCTATTATTCTATTCTATTCTATTCTTCTATTCTATTCTATTCTATTCTATTCTATTCTATTCTATTCTATTCTATTCTATTCTATTCTATTCTATTCCTATTCCTATTCTGTATTTTATTATTCTATTTCTATTCTTATTTCTATTCTATTCTATTCTATTCTATTCTATTCTATTCTATTCTATTCTATTCTATTCTATTCTATTCTATTCTATTCTGTATTTTATTATTCTTTCTATTCTTATTTCTATTCTATTTTGTTCTATTTGTATTCTATTCTATATATTATTCTATTCTATTTCTATTCTTATTTCTATTCTATTCTTTATTCTATTCTGTATATTATTATTCTATTCTATTTCTATTCTCTATTCTATTCTATTCTATTCTATTCTATTCTATTCTATTCTATTCTATTCTATTCTATTCTATTCTATTCTATTCTATTCTATTCTATTCTATTCCTATTCTATTCTATTCTATTCTATATTCTGTTCTATTCTAATTTCTATTCTATTCTATCTATTCTATATTCTTTCTATTCTATTCTATTCTATTCTATTCTATTCTATTCTATTCTATTCTATTCTATTCTATTCTATTCTATTCTATTCTATTCTATTCTATTCTATTCTATTCCTTATTTCTAATTCTGTTCTGTTCTGTTCTGTTCTGTTCTAGAGTCTCCTGCTCGAGCAGGGGGCTGGACTAGAAGACCTCCAAGGTCCCTTCCAGTTTCTATTCTATTCCGTAACCACAACTCGGCCCAACATTTTTGTTGGTAAGCGAGTTAGCGCGGTTAAGTGAATTTGGCCCCGTTTTACGGCCTTTCCTGCCGCACGGTTAAGTGAATCACTGCCGTTGTTAAACGAGTCACACAGTCGTTAAATGAACCCGGCTTCCCCCCATTGAATTCGCTGGTTGCAAAAGGAGGATCGTGTGACCACCCCTGGGGACGCCGCAAGCGTCATAAATACGAGTCAGTGGACAAGCGTCTGAATTTTGATCACGTGACCCGCAGGGATGCGGCAGCCTTCGTTAAGTGTGAAAGTCCCTGTTGTAACTTTGAACGGTCACTAAACGAAGTGTTGTAAGACGAGGACCCATCAACCTTATTCAAAGGCGAAGAGGAGACGTGAAGAAATGAAATTGGGAGTGGTGGGGGGCTGCAAAGGGTTTTCCCAAATTCTGCCCGGTTTTTCCCCAGATTAAAGTTTCTCTCCCTCTTGGAAGATCTGTCTAAACCGGATTAATTTTATTTGCTCGGATGTTCCCGCCAATATAAAAACTTTAACGCTCACTTCCGGCTCAATGGGAAGCGGGGGGGGGGGCGGGGGGCGGTGTCAGCTGCCCAGCAGACCGTCTTTATCCTTTTTAAAAATATTTGGTGATTTCCCCCCATCCCCCAGTGTAAAACTCCCAAATGCACAGGTAGTCCTCGACTTACGACCATTCCATTAGTGACCGTTCGAAGTTACAACGGCACTGAAAAACACGGCTTTTTCACCGTTACGACCGTCGCAGCCTCCCTACAGTCACACCATCCCCGTTCAGGCGTTCAGAAACTGACTCCTACTTATGACGGTCACTGCGTCCCAAGACCACGTGATTTCCCCCTTTTGTGACCCTCGGGCCAGAAAAAGCCAACGGGAGAAGCCAGGTTCGTTAAACAACCCGGGTTTGCTCACTGAGCAACTGCCACTGTTCACTTGACAGTGGCCAGAAAGGTCGTTAAAGGGGGAAAATGTCTCACTTAGCGACCCCCCCAAAATTGGGCAACATTGTGGTCGTAAGGCCGGGACTACCTGCGATCAGTCAGGTGGATGATCCGATTGGCCACCGTCATGGGCGGGCTCCATGACGGCCGTAACTTGAGGACTAGCAACAGTGATGGTCAACGGTTTCTGGATCATCCTGCAAAGGCAGAGCCTGCTGTGGCCCAAACTAAAATTTGCGGATGTAGCAACACACGTGTCCCCTTTGGACGTCGGACGGTTTCTGATGCCCCACAGCAGCGGGCATCTCGTTCGGCTGGGGGCTGCAGCAGCCGGACGGGGGGGCAGGCAGGGCAAGGAAGACCAAACTGGCACACAGGACAAAGCCCCCCCCAACCAGGAACGAGGCAGCGAAGTCTCCAGTTTGGTCCCGCAGGAAGCCTGGGAAGAAAAAAAGAGACGAGGCATAAACCAGCATTGTTGGCTTAATCATGGTTTGTCAAGTAAACCCTCAGTCTCACTGAAAAGAGGGGCGTGGGTTCACCTTTGGTGAGATTCCCAGAACGCAGATGGGATTTAGACTTGTTTCTCAAATATGACCAGTTCAAGACAGGAGGACTTCAACTCCCAGGATTCCCCAGCCAGCATCCTTTAAGATGTGTGAACTTCAACTCCCAGAATTCCCCTGCCAGCATGCTTTAAGACGGGAGGACTTCAACTCCCAGAATTCCCCAGCCAACCATGCTTTAAGTCAGGTGGTCTTCAACTCCCAGGATTCCCCAGCCAGCATGAATTAAGATGTGTGGACTTCAACTCCCAGAATTCTCCAGAAAGCATGAATTAAGATGTGTGGACTTCAACTCCCAGAATTCTCCAGCCAGCATGAATTAATATGGGTGGACTTCAACTCCCAGAATTCCCCAGCTGGCAAGGGATTATCGCAATTCAGCATGGATAGGACACAGACAAATATCACTTTCTTTTTTTATTGAGAAACCTTCTTAGTAGATAGTGGGAATGCGGTAGAACAGATGTAATATACCTTGACTTCAGCAAATTGAAAAAAAAAACCTAAACCCTGTCAAGCTAAATTAATAAACCCAGTTAGATGGGGGGGGTGTCAGATAGTACGACAATTATGTGCTGGCTAGGGGATTCTGGGAGTTGAAGTCTCCCCGCCTTAAAGGGGCCGCGTCTGAGAAATATTGATTAAACCACCCTGAATCCATCAGTGTTGTTTAATCAAGATTTTGGACAGCGCTTGGTCTGAAATGGTACTATAGGGTGTCCTGCCTGAGCAGGGGGTTGGACTAGATGACCTCCAAGGCCCCTTCCAACTTTGTTAATAGAGCTACACTTGGACTGAGCCCCCCCCGAACAACCCCCCTCTTCTCCTTACCTGAGAGGGGGGGTCCTAGCAGGCCGCCGACGCTCATGGACATCATGCACAGCCCCGTGGCATTCACGACACGGCTGGCGCCCACCAGCTCGGGCAAGACCCCGAAGGCTACGGTGGCGAAGCTTCCCGCACTGGCGCCGTAGAGCAAAGCCAGGATGAGCAGGCTGGCATAGGAGTTGGAGGAGGCTGGGAAGAGGAGCAGGGTGACCCCCACCATGTAATTGAAGGCCACCAGCAGGCGGGCGGGGGGCAGGAGACGCCGGTCAGCCACGCAGCCGGCCAGCAGCCGGGCCAGCCCGTCGGCTAAGGCGGCAAGCGAGACCACCAAGGCTGCTCGGTACGCTTCGATTCCCAGCGCCCGGCCGTAGGCGTCCAGGTGGACGTAGGGGGTGAAGTAGCCGGCGGCCAGCAGGGCAGTGCCCAGGGCAAATGGCCCAAAGCCTCGCTGGGCGAAGAGGCCCAGGTCAAAGAGGGCGGTCAGCTTGGGGGGGCTGTCTCCCCGCAAGGCCAGGGGCCGGAGGAGGGCCCCGCCGGGCAGCAGGTGGAGTGTCAAGGCCGAGGTGGCCAGCAAGGTGCCTCGCCAGGCGAGCTGGTCAGCCACCAGGCGCAGAAGGGGGGAGAGGGCAAAAGAGGCCAGGCCGTTGCCGGTCAAGGCCAGCCCCACGGCCAGTGAGCGGCGGCCAGAGAAATAGCGGGCAAGGGTGCCCATGGTGGGGGCGAAGGCCAGCGCCCAGCCGAAACCTGCAGGAGGAAAAAAAAATTGTCCGCAGTATTTATAATATCTGTCTCGATTAATTTATATCCCGCCTTATTAAAAAATTTTTACAAATAATTCAAGGTGGCAAACGTATCCCAAACACTCTCCTCCTCCTCCTCCTCCTCCTCCTCCTCCTCCTCCTCCTATATTACCCACAAAAACAACCCTGTGAGGTGGGTGGGGCTGAGAGAGAGGGAGAGTCAGCCAACCAGCTTTCGTGTTTAAGGCGGGACTAGAACTCACCGTCTCCCGGCGATTGGCCCAAAGTCACCCAGCCAGCTTTCATGGCTAAGGCAGGACTAGAACTCACCGCCTCCTGGTGATTAGCCCAAAGTCACCCAGCCGGCTTTCATGCCTAAGGTGGGACTAGAACTCACTGTCTCCCGGCGATTGGCCCAAAGTCACCCAGCTGGCTTTCATACCTAAGGCAGGACTAGAACTCACCGCCTCCTGGTGATGGACTCAAAGTAACCCAGTTGCTTTTCACGCCTGGGGTGAAAACTAGAACTCCCCATCTCCTGGCGATTGGCCCAAAGCCCTCTTTGATTTTTAAAGCGTGACTAGAACTCACGCTCTCCTGTTTCGTAGCATTTTTAACCACTGGACAAAAACTCGCTCTGGATAGAAAAGGCTCAGGCAGGGGTCTCTGCAGGGGGAGGTCAAAAAAGTCAAGATGGCCACCCCAGAGGGCCATCACACACGGAAGAAATCACACGTAAAAAGGGGTGGAGCTTCAACTAGGCCCCGGCAGCCATCTTGAGCCATTTTGACCATGCCCGACTCACCGGTCAGAAATCCCAGGCTGAGGTATAACTGGAGCAAGGTGGTGCTGAACGCGGCCGCCAAGAGGCCCAGCGAGGAGAGGACTCCCCCCAGCATGACCACCGGACGGGCGCCGTAGCGGGTGCTTGCCGCCGTGCCCAGGGGACCTGCCAGGAAGAGACAGCGAGTCGGTGTGTGTGTGTGTGTGTGTGTGTTGGAAAGTGCCCCCCCCCTTTCGCAGCGTGGAAAAAAATCGTCGGTTGTTAAAACAAGCTGCAACTGATTTTACCACCTTTGGTCTCCGCCGTTGTTAAGTGAATCGTGCGGTCATTAAGCGAAGCCAGCTTCCCTTACTGACTTTGCAGGTCAGAAGCCAGCTGGGAAGGTGGCAAATGGAGGGATCGCGTGAGCCCCCACTCCCCAATGCTGCAGCTGTTGTAAACGCACGTGGGTTGTCCAAACGCCTGAATTTTGATTACTCGATCGTAGAGATGTGGTGGTGGTCGTAAGAGTGAGGACTTTTTCCAGCGCTCTTGTAACACTGGATGGTCACTAAATGAATGGGTGCAAGCCGAGGACCTGAGTTTTATTTTATCTTTCCAAAGCCATTTCGCACACTCTCAAAAATTAGCATGCTGTTCTGTCAATCCGTGTTTCTCAAGCTGGCCACTGGAAGATGGGTGGACTTCAACTCCCAGAATCCCCCAGACAGCCATGCTTTAAGATGGGTGGACTTCAACTCCCAGAATCCCCCAGCCAGTAGGTTTTAAGATGGGTGGACTTCAACTCCCAGAATTCCCCAGCCAGCAAAAATTTATCAGACTACAACTGAGGCCAAATTTCCGTTGCTAAGCGAGACAATTGTTAAGTCAGTTTTATTTATTTATTTTATTTTAATTCCATTTATATCCCGCCCTTCTCCGAAGACTCAGGGCGGCTTACAAGCTTAGCAGTAGCCTTCATTCTATGTATATGCCTGCTTATTAGGGCTTTCACACACACACCCAAGCGGGATTATTACAAAGTCAGCTTAATTGCCCCCAACAATCTGGGTCCTCATTTTACCTACCTCGGAAGGATGGAAGGCTGAGTCAACCTTGAGCCTGGTGGGACTCGAACCTGCACTAATTGCAGGCAGCTGGTGTTACCTAAGGAGGCGTCAGCCCACTGCTCCACCAAGGCTCTTGTTGTGCCCCATTTTACCACCTTTCTTACCACAGTTGTTAAGTGAATCACTGCGGTTGTTAAGTGAGTAACACGGTTGTTGAGTGAATCTGCCTCCCCTGGACGTCGCTTATCAGACAGTTGCAAAAGGGGATCGTGTGACATACACACACACACCAGGGATGCTACGGCCATCCTAAATATGAATCAGTTGCCAAGAATCCGAATTTTGCTCCCATGACCGCTGAGGGGGGCTGCGACGGTGGTGCAGAAAATGGGTCTAAGTCCCTTTTTTCAGCGCTGTTGTAACCTGAGACGGTCACTGTCGTAAAATGAGGACTGCCTGCAATAAAACAAATCCATCCATGCTTTCTGGGACCGTCTTGAAAAGAGAAGCTGAGACCGCTGGACTAACGTCGGTTTGCTGGCTTGCGAATCCACGGCCGCTTCACCCTGATTCCCGAACAGGGGCGGCAGCCATTTTGTGAGGGTGCTCACAAGCGCTCGGCCGCCGCCACCGCAGGGCAACTCTTCCTTTTGGCCCTGTCATGCTGCCGCTGCTCTATCTTAGATCAGATCAGCTGCAAAGGCCAGGACGGAAAAGTGGGGTTCCGGGTGCAAAAAGCGGAAACGGCGGAATGTAGTAGGGCCTACTCAGCGTTGGCCCCGCCCGGAAAACTTACTTGCAAACTGCTTGGTGGCCAAAGTGATGCCTGTCACCCAGGAGACCTGGGCCGTGGTGGCCTCGAAAGCCCCCACCAGGTCTTCCAAGAGGACCCCCAAGGAGCGCAAGACGCCGAAGGTCAGCGAGTTAGCTAAGAACCCTGCGAGGACGACCATCCAGCCCCATCCTCCGTCCGGGGGGTCTTCCAGGGGCAGCATCTTCTCCAGCCGCGGGAAGGGGGGGCTTCAGGAGGTCCGCTGGCCCCACACCTTGTCCTGGGAGGAAGGTAAAGCGTTGAATGAAGGAGAGGAGCAACCTGGAACTAAGGAGAAACTTCCTAAGAAGAAGGAGGACGATTAGCCAGGGGAACTGCTTGCCACCAGAAGGTGCGGGTAATCCATCATTGGAGGCTTTTAAGAAGAGACTGAACAGTCACTTGTCTGAAAGGGTATTGGGTCTAACTGCTTGAGCGGGGGGGTGGGGTGGGGAGGGTTGGACTAGATGACCTCGAAGGCCCCTTCCACCTCTATTCTGATTCGTCTGTAGCTTGCAAAGGGAACAAATCTGGACCAGTGCAATACTAATCCTGGCCTGCAGGGGGCAGGCGCGGTCTTCCGTCAACTGTGGGGAACCGATGCGTTTTAAGTTAGGCTGAACACAAAAATGCGTGTGTTGTATGGTTTTGTGTACTGTTCTGAGCAGAAGATTGCGAGTTGCTGAGCTGTCCAAAGTAAAACGAGGAAGAGGGAGTTTTGTATGATGTAGTTAGCGTACATTACATTATATATATATAGGTTTGTTTATTTATTATTATAAAACTTTTATTCATTAAACGTGAACCTCAGTCAACTGAACACTCAAACTGACTGGCACCAATGGTTGACACGGGTTGCTGCCAGCATCCTAGGTATCAACCACGTATCTCCTTAAAATTATTATTATTGTCATTGTTGTTGTTGTTGTTGTTGTTGTTGTTATTATTATTATTATTATTATTATTATTATTATTATTATTAGTCTGAAATGGTATAGGGTTTCCTGCCTGAGCAGGGGGTTGGACTAGATGACCTCCAAAGTCCCTTCCAACTTTATTACTGTTGTGGTGGTGGTGGTGGTTAGTCCTCAACTTAACAGTTCATTTAGTCACCGTTTGAACTTACAACAACACAGAAAAAAGTGACTTACCGCTGTTTTACCCACTTAGCGACCACGGTAGCATCCCCAGGGTGGCATGATACGAACTGCAAGCCTTGGCAACTGACTTGCTCTTATGATGGTTGCAAGTGTCACCAGGTCTGTGTGTGTGTGTGTGTGTGTGTGTGTGTGTGTGTGTGTGTGTGTCACGTGATCCCCCTTTGCGACCTTCCACCCAGCAAAGTCAATGGGGGGAAGGGGAAGCCGGTTTCGCTTACCGACCGTGTAATTAACTGAACAACTGCAGCCATTCCCTTAAGGACGAAAGGTCGTAAAACGGGGCGAAAGTCGCTTGAACGAGCGTCTCGCATTAGCAACGGACATTTTCAGTGGCGTAGCGTGGGGGGTGCAGGGGGGGCCAGCTGCACCGGGCGCAACATCTGGTGGGGGCGCATTAGATGCATTTTACTTTAATTACATCAGTATTTTCATAACAAACAATACATGTGCTTAGGGGGTAAGGGTTTCTTTAACTAATGTAGTGGAAGAGACTCGAGTGCTAAAATCCACGGGTTAGGGGGCGCAAATTACTTGCCTTGCCCCGGGTGCTGACAACCCACGCTACGCCACTGGACATTTTGGCCTGGGTTGCGGTCGCACGTTTGAGGACGGTTGGGGGTTTAGCCCGCCGCCCACCTCTCCGTTCCCTCCCCCTCGTTGGAAAGCAGATCCCATCGGATCCCGGTAATTGACTTTGCCATAAACCGAAGGATTGCAATAAACCCGGTTTGATTTACTGAAACCGGTTGGGTCAGTGTGTGTGTGTGTGTGTGTGGGGAGTGTCAGCAGGAGAAGGGGAGGGGGGGGTCTGAGCTGTAACCCCATCCGCCTGGGAAACCGGCTTATTTTTTGCAAGCCAGGATGCATTTCTCGCAAAGGGCAATTTTCACATTAAAATGGTGGCTTTGTCCCCGATGGGGAATTGTGCTTTTTGCTTTATTTTTTTTTAACCTGGGATCGCAGGTGAGAGGGTGGGGGGGGGGGTTTGCAAAGAGGAGGGAAGAAATGCAGAGAGGAATGCCCCCCCCCAGGGGAGAAGGAGTTGGGAGACCAATGGAGACATAACACACACACACACACACACACATTCTGGAGGGACACCCTTTATGGAGGGGGGGGAATTGGTACCTGCTCAAGACTTAGGACCAGGGTGACCCCAATTCCTTGCTACTGGTTGGGATCTGTGGGGCAGGGCAACTCAGCCCCACTTGGGGGGGGGGTTAGGGTTACCTGTGTCCCCCCCCAAATGAGAATCCCCCCCCCAAATGAGAATCCTAGGTGTGAGAATCCTAGACAACAGGATGAGAGCTGCACACGGGGTGAGAGAAATAGGGGAAGGTATATAAAATCTTCGGGGAATGGAGGTGTGGGGCAATTTCCCCCCCTTCCTCATTCCCTAACCCACCCACCCACCCACCCAAATTCTTTACCTGCAGCAGCCGAAGGTAGAAATGCACCTTTAACCAGGTGAGGCTTTCTCTGCCAGAAGCTGGGGGGGGAGGCGATGGGCACCCACCAAAGGGCAGTTTTGGCACGCCTGCAAAAAAACCCCGGAGAGCCACACGCTGGCTCTGCCCCCGAGGAGGGAGGGAGGGAGGGGCTGACCCCCCCCCAGGATTAACAGAGGGCAGAGGGAGGGCACTGGCTGGCACCCATTTTTGGCTGACTGCCGCCGCCCCCCGCCCCCAAACTTCAAATCACAGTTTGTGCCTTCAGCTGAAGTCCATTTGGTCAAGTTCCAAGGCTGAAATAGAATATTCTGAGGATAATCCTGGACCGGATGCGTGACCGTGAAGATGACAGTTCGCTTGAGCATGTGCAGAGTGCTTGGATTCCGTGGCACAAAGCCAACAGTGCTCTTTTGAGGAGGCCTTGCCTGGTCATCCTCGAGTTAATGGCCGTTTGTTTAGTGACTCTATTCTATTCTATTCTATTCTATTCTATTCTGTTCTGTTCTGTTCTGTTCTGTTCTGTTCTGTTCTGTTCTGTTCTGTTCTGTTCTGTTCTATTCTCTATTCTATTCTATTCTATTCTATTCTATGCTATTCTCTATTCTATTCTATTTTCTATTCTTCCTTATTTCTATTCTATTCTATTCTATTCTATTCTATTCTATTCTATTCTATTCTATGCTATGCTATGCTATGCTATGCTATGCTATGCTATGCTATTCTATTCTATATTCTATTCTATTATTCTATTCTATTCTATTCTGCTCTTATTCTATTATTCTATTATTCTATTCTATTCTATTCTATTCTATTCTATTCTATTCTATTCTATTCTATTCTATTCTATGCTATTCTATGCTATTCTATGCTATTCTATTCTATTCTATTCTATATTCTATTCTATTATTCTATTCTATTCTATTGTAGTGTACGCTTTAAAGCATACACGGGAATGTCAGCGCAGCAGGGGGCTGGACAGCTCCAGGCTAGAACCGCTTTTGGCGGGAAAGCCTGAATAGGGCGAGTCGTTGACAGCCCCAGGGCATGGCCAGCTCTGGCGGGAAGCCAGGGTTTAAATCCATTGGCCACCTGCACTGGCGGGAAGCCCAGGTTCAAATCTATTGGTCACCATTCACCTGGGCAGGTATAAAGAGACGCCAGGTAACCCCTTTGCTCCAGCTTCATTTCTGACTCAATAAAGAAATACTACCCAGCTCAAGTGTCCGTCTCTCCGTTCAACCACGCGACATTGCACTGGCGACGAGGGTGGGATCCTGCACCGGACAACGCTAGCCGCGGACGGAATCCAATCGGCAGCCCCGGACCAAGACGCAGGACGACCGAGACGGCGGAATGGCACAACTGGGTCAGTATCCCCTTTTCCATAGCAACCGCCCAGAGGAGTGGGAAGCCTTCGTGGGGCAACTCGAGTGCTACCTACGGGCAAACGGGGTGAAAGATGACCGGCAGAGAGCGGCGGCGCTACTCTGCAGCTGCGGCACGGAAACGTACCAGCTGGCGGTCGGTCTCTGCGCTCCCGACGACATCCACTCCGTTGGGTACAACGAGTTGCTGGCAAAACTGACCGAGCACTTCAAGCCCGAGACGTCCGAGATCGCCTGGCGGTATCGTTTCGAGAAGCGGGACCAGCGGCCGGGTGAGTCCACCAAGCAATACATGGCAGCCCTGAGGCAGGCAGCTCACCTCTGTAATTTTGAGAATTTAGAGATCCGGCTGCGGGATCGGATCGTCTGCGGGTTGAGGGACAGGAAGCTGCGCCAGAAAATTTTTGCAAGGCAGAAGCTGACCCTGAGGGATGTCCAAGAGGAATTCCTAGCCTGGGACGCGGCCAAGGAGTCCGACGCGAGGGAAGGCGGATCCATCCACCAGTTGAGCGGTTGCAGCGACGCAGACGGAGCAGAGCTGGAAGTGGACGCCATCCACCGACAACAGCGACCCATCACCCCCAACCGAGACAACGTGAGGGAGCCGAGACCAGCCGCGGCGGACGCGAGAGGCCAGGAGTGCAGGTGCGGAGCGAACGGGCCCCGGTCTACCCAACTCCACGGCTACAACGCGAATCGGCCGCGGTCTACCCAGCATTGCGGTTGCGGCCCCCGGTCTACCCAGCACAGCGGCTGCGGACAACCCCGGTCTACCCAGTGTTCCGGCTGCGGCGCTAAAAGCTCCCGGTCTACCCATTGCGCCAGCTGCGGAGGACAGCATCCCCGGTCTACCTGCCGTTTCAAGTCGGCAAAGTGTCGGGCATGCGGGAAAACCGGGCACATCGTGGCGGTCTGCAGGAGCAAGCAGCGGGATAGCCTACACGAGGTGGAGGCAGAGTTCCAGTTCGCTACAGGTACCGGGGAGCAGTTGCCGGGACTGACGGTCAGCCACATGGCGGGATGGCCGGACGTTTTTTTAACAGGGGCCCCTGCGGCGCTAACCCCAAAAATAAAACTGAGGGTGAAGCTGCAAGGGGTCCCCTGCATGATGGAGGTGGACTCAGGGTCAGCCGTGTCCATCATCTCCGACAGAACGTTTAAGGAGATTTGCAAGCGGAGCGGCCAACGGGTTCCCTTGAGGCCATCCAGACTGACCCTCTCTGATTTTCAAAATTCACCCAGACAGGGTAGCAGCAGACACCGGGACCCCCAACATCAAAACAAGCTTCAACACAGGAGACCCCATCTGGGCTAGGAACTATAGCACAGGTCACCCATGGGTACCAGGGGAGATATTAGAGCAAACAGGACCCCTTTCCTACAGAGTAAGGGTGGAGGGGGGACTCCTTTGGAAAAGGCACCTGGATCAGCTGAGGAAAAGGGCTCCTGAAAGGGTTATAGAGGACACACTGGGGGTGGAGGAGGAAGAGCCAACACAAACGCAAACACTCAAGAGGGTTACCAGAGGGGCACAGTGGCAACCCCACCCCAGGCAGGAGACGGACAGAGAAACCAGGCAGTCACCAGAACCCAGCAGAACACAAAACCCGGGCACCGCAACACACACACACACACACACACCACAATCCACCACAACATTCACAACAAGGAAGAGAGCCTAGACATAGCACCACACCACCAGGTGAACCAGTCCCAAGATCAAGCAGGCCACACAAGGCTCCAAGCTACCTCGCAGACTATGTGCGTTCTTAGGGGGGGTGGAGTAGCAACCGAGGAATAACAATTGTAAACTCTTGTATATGTAAAATTTGTGTATAGTGTAAATAAGTGTATATAGTTATGGAGACAGAATGACAGAGGGTAATTCCTCACTATGGGGGAAGGGGTGTAGTGTATGCCTTTAAAGCACACATGGAAATGCCAGCGCAGCAGGGGGCTGGACAGCTCCAGGCTATAACCGCTTTGGCGGGAAAGCCTGAATAGGGCGAGTCGTTGACAGCCCCAGGGCATGGTCAGCTCTGGCGGGAAGTCAGGGTTTAAATCCATTGGCCACCTGCACTGGCGGGAAGCCCAGGTTTGAATCCATTGGTCACCATTCACCTGGGCAGGTATAAAGAGACGCCAGGTAACCCCTTTGCTCCAG
The DNA here is from genome assembly GCF_964194415.1 of Vipera berus. NCBI lineage: Eukaryota > Metazoa > Chordata > Lepidosauria > Squamata > Viperidae > Vipera > Vipera berus. The sequence continues at coordinate 1,670,756 of NC_138205.1, read as the reverse complement.
CTTCATTTCTGACTCAATAAAGAAATACTACCCAGCCCAGGTGTCCGTCTCTCCGTTCAACCACGCGACATTGCATCTATTCTATTCTATTCTATTCTATTCTATTCTATTCTATTCTATTCTATTCTATTCTATTCTCTATTCTATTCTATTCTAATTCTCTATTCTATTCTATTCTATTCTATTCTATTCTATTCTATTCTATTCTATTCTATTCTGTAATTCTACTTCTATTCTGTTCTCACATTCTAATTCTATTCTATTCTCTTCTCTTCTCTATTCTATTCTTATATTCTATTTAATTTCCTATTCTATTCTTATATTCTATTCTATATATTTTCTATTCTATTCTTATATTTTATTCTATATATTTTCTATTCTATTCTATTCTTATATTCTATTCTTCTATTTTCTATTCTATTCTTCTATTTTATTCTATATTCTATTCTAATTCTATTTCTATTCTTTCTCTTCTCTTCTTTTCATTCCCCTGCCTGGATCCAGCTGTGGTATCTCAGCCCATATTCTATCATTTTATGAAGACGTTTATTACAAGACACACATTCATTGATCAGAATGCAGCTGGAAGGGACCTTGGAGGTCTTCTAGTCCAACCCCCTCCTTGAGTAGGAGACCCTACCATTTCAGAAGAACGGTTGCCCAGTCTCTTCTTAAAAACCTCCAGTGAGGAAACAGACACAACTTCTGGAGGCAACTTCTGCTCCCCTGGCCAGAATTGTCGTCAGGAAGTTTCTCCTTAATTCCAGGTTGCTTCTCTCTTTGGTCAGTTTCCATCTGTTGTTTCTCGTCCTTCCCTCTGGTGCTTTGGTGAACATCCTGGCCCCCTCTGCCTTGTGGCAGCCCCCTCAAATACTGGAATACTGCTATCACGTCTCCCCTAGTCCTTTCCCCCCCATTAAACTAAAGGTAAAGGTAAAGGTTCCCCCGCACGTGCGTGCTAGTTGTTTCCGACTCTAGGGGCCGGTGCTCATCTCCGTTTCAAAGCCGAAGAGCCAGCGCTTGTCCGAGGACGTCTCCGTGGTCATGTGGCCGGCATGACTAAATGCCAAAGGCGCACGGAACGCTGTTACCTTCCCACCGGAGTGGTCCCTGTTTTTCTACTTGCATTTTGACGTGCTTTCGAACTGCTAGGTTGGCAGAAGCTGGGACGAGTAACAGGCGCTCACTCTGCTACGCGGCACTCGGGATTCGACCCGCCAAACTGGCAACCTTCTAATCGACAAGCAAATCCCGCAGCCGTCCTTCGTATGTTTTCGTCTTCAGACCTTTAATCATCCTTGTTGCTCTTCTCTGCTCTTTTTCCAAAGCCTCAACATCTTTTTTTTTTGTAAATGTGGTGAACAAAACTGCATGCAACATTCCAGGTGTGGCCTTACTAAGGCTTTACAAAGCCGTACCTGTGATTTTGTTTATATAACTCGGTGAAAGCCATTGCTAAGAACCCGATAAACTATGTCAGGGCGTTCCCTGGATCTACTAAAGGCGGAGTTAACCCTTTCGAAGGTTTAGAGAAAAGTAAAAGGTGATGATGCACTGCAGGTGCGACTTGACAACTTTCTAAAACAAAGGAGAGCCGCAGCATATAATGGTGTAAATCAGTGAGCTCAGCTTACAGGAATCTTTAAAGAATAACAGAGTTGGAAGGGACCTCGGAGGTCATCTAGTCCAAGCCCCTGCTCAGGCAGGAGACTCTTAACAGAATCATAGAAGGAAAGAGTTGGAGGGACCTCAGAGGTCATCTAGCCCAACCCCCTGCTCAAGAAAGAGACCCTTAACAGAATTACAGAATAACAGAGTTGGAAGGGACCTCGGAGGTCATCTAGTCCAACCCCATCTTCAATCAGGAGGCCCCTACAGAATCATAGAATGACAGAGTTGGAAGGAACCACGGAGATCATCTAGTCCAACCCCCTTGTTCAGGCAGGAGACCCTTATAGAATTACAGGACAGAGATGAAGGGGATCTTGGAGGTCATCTAGTCCAACCCCCTTGTTCAGGCAGGAGACCCTTACAGAATTAGAGAAGGACAAGAGTTGGAAGGGACCTTGGAGGTCATCCAGTCCAAACCCCAGCTCAAGGAGGAGACCCTTACAGAATCATAGAAGGACAGAGTTGGAAACGACCCTAGTTTTGGCAATTTTAAGATATGTGGACTTCAACTCCCAGAATTCCCCAACCAGGGTAATTAAGGAATATCTCTTTTTGGGGTCATTCTACCGATTGAAACCAGTTGTGGTATCAGCTGGCCCATAATTTATCATTTTATGAGGAAATCTATCGCTCTGTTGAAGCCTTTGCCGAGCTGCAGGTAAACTATGTCAGGGCGTTCCCTGGATCTACTAAATGAGGATTTAACTCTTTCGAAAGTTTAGCAGGTAAAAAAAAACAAACGTGAAAAAGCCTGCGATTCGGACGCGAATGACAAATTTCTAAAGCAGACAATCATAAAACAGTGTGCAGACACCCCCGTTTTTGAGATCTTCGGGCCTAAGGATCCGGCGCACGACTTATCAACCATCGTCCTTGTCCTCTGGAAAGCCATGTTTATTTGCAAATAAAACACACAGCTTTCCCAGTTCCAAAAAACATCCTGTTTTCACCTCTCCGGACCAAGAGACGCCACTTGTTTCCAGACTCAGAAAAAAAAACAAACCAAAAATTTGATTTAGGGTGCAAATTGATTCCGTATCTGTCCCTTACCATCGTTCTGCAATGATAAGACAGTTCAAAAGCAATAAATTAAAAAAATAAAAGCAAGATCAGAAGGGAAAAACAGAAGGGTTCAAAATGAAGAGAGTCTCCACGCTCTGATCTTCGCTGTCCTGGCTGTTTTCTGGCCAGGTTCACCCCAAAAATCAACTTTGGAAAGTAAGTTTGGGGCGACCCATGCTTAAAACTGGCCCCTTGGACCTCCTGAGTCCAATTTGCAACTTAATTTGATTTTTGGACAGTCCAGCCACCCCGTCGGTCCTGGGCGAAGGAATTGACCATGTTCCTGGCTGGTTTTCCTGCTTGAGGAAACTTCTCCGGGGCTTCACAAAGTGGTGAGTTTCAGGTCATAGGCCCTCCTGGCCAGTTTCTCCGGATCGTTGGACGCCATGAACGAGAAATCTTGGAAAATGTCCAGGTAAGTTTCATCGCCTGGAACCAAAAGAACAAGGTGATTATAATGCCTTGGTAAGCCAACACTGGGGACATTGCACCCAGTTTTGGTTGCCAATCACCAGGAGATGGTAAGTTCTAGTCTCGCCTTAGGCATGAAAACCAGCTGGGTGACTTTGGGTCAATCGCCAGGAGACGGTGAGTTCTAGTCCCGCCTTAAACATGAAAACTGGCTGGGTGACTTTGGGCCAATCACCAGGAGACGGTGAGTTCTAGTCCTGCCTTAAACAGGAAAGCCGGCTGGGTGACTTTGGGCCAATCACCAGGAGATGGTGAGTTCTAGTCTCGCCTTAGGCATGAAAGCCAGCTGGGTGACTTTGGGTCAATCGCCAGGAGACGGTGAGTTCTAGTCTCGCCTTAGGCATGAAAGCCAGCTGGGTGACTTTGGGTCAATCGCCAGGAGACGGTGAGTTCTAGTCTCGCCTTAGGCATGAAAGCCAGCTGGGTGACTTTGGGTCAATCACCAGGAGACGGTGAGTTCTAGTCTCGCCTTAGGCATGAAAGCCAGCTGGGTGACTTTGGGTCAATCGCCAGAAGACGGTGAGTTCTAGTCCCGCCTTAAACATGAAAACTGGCTGGGTGACTTTGGGCCAATCACCAGGAGACGGTGAGTTCTAGTCCAGCCTTAAACAGGAAAGCTGGCTGGGTGACTTTGGGCCAATCACCAGGAGACGGTGAGTTCTAGTCCTGCCTTAGGCATGAAAGAGGCTAGGTAACTGTGCCAATCACCAGGAGACGGTGAGTTCTAGTCTTGCCCCAGTTCAGTTTGCACCTGAAAATTCACATTTTGCAAAAGAACCTCCATGTTAGAGCCGAGTCTGTCTTCTTCCTCCATCTCCCCCATCCATTGCTTCTGACAGAGGGCGTGACTTACCTGACTGGCCTAAGGCCAGCTCAGCTTCCCGCATCTTGGCCAGTCGCAACCTTTAGAGAACGGCAGGAGAAGCCATGAAGGAGTCTTAAATGGCATATTTATCCTGGTTATCCCTAGCCCTCCCAAACAGGGCGCCTCCCACCCACCCACCCAACAAATTTGGGGACCTGGATCCCAACTCTAGGGAGAGAGCATTACCCTAACCGAGACTAGACTACTGCAATGCGTCCTTTACGGGGCTGCCCTAGGAGACGGTTCAGAAACTCCCACCAGTATCAGGCAAGAACTGAGTGGGAATCTTCCAGGCTGTGTTCAGTCCTGGTTACCTTGACATGCTCAGAGGGCAAGCGGGAGGAACCGAAACCCTGGCAAATACATCAGGTCTTAAAGCCCCCCCCCTGAAATGAGAGGGAGGGTCTGGATGGCCACTGGGTGACCCGTTCCGTGTAAGACCCGAGTGGGAAGCTCCCAGGCTGTGTTCAGTCCTGGGTTACCTTGACATGCTCAGAGGGCAAACATGTCAGGTCTTAAAACTGGTCATGGAACCCCCACTGAAATAAGAGGGAGTGTCTGGATGGCCACTGGGTGACCCATTCCTATGCAATAAATCCACCTTCGGCACCCCGACTCACTGCCCCTCTTTCTCCAGCAGGCAGGTGATTTCAGGAAGAGCCCAAAAAGTCAAGACCCCCCCTCCCAATGTCCCCCCGCCTTCCTCTTGCCGCCGAAGATTGGTTCCCACGCCCTGACACCCCTTCCTCTTACAAGGTTACAATATCTGCGTTGGCCGAATCGATGGCGATGCCCAGCGGGTCCTTGCCCTCCCCGTCGACGGCGTTCATGTTGGCACCGCGTTTGAGAAACAGGCAGGCCAGCCTGGGGGGGGTGTAAAGGAAAAAAAAGGGGTACAGAGGTTTGAATAAGAGGTTCCTGGTGAGCCGGCAGATCGCCGGGCTATTTTGGAGCGAACCAAACTTAGAAAATAAAATTACAGGCGGTCGACAATTGTGAATCCCCAAATTCCCACTGCTTAAGCGAGGCAGTTGCTCAGCAAGTTCTTGCCACAGCTGTATTTTTTTCGGTGTGTGTGTGTGTGATTGCTCCTTTTTAAAATTTGTTTATTAGGGTATAAAATACAAAGAAAATACCAAAGCAAACAGTGGGAAAAATAGGGGAAAATTTAGAACAGAATAGAAGCTGGAAGGGAACTTAGAGGTCTTCTAGTCCAGCCCCCTGCTCAAGCAGGAGTCCGTATACCTTTTCAATTAATCAGCCAGTCAATCAATCAATCAATCAATCAATCAATCAGAGAGAATAGAATAGAATAGAATAATAAAATATAGAACAGAATATAGAATATAATAATAAAGTATAGAATAGAATAGAATATAGAATATAATAATAAAATATAGAATATAATAATAAAATATAGAATAGAATAGAATATAGAATAGAACAATAAAATATAGAATAGAATAATAAAATATAGAATAGAATAGAATATAGAATAGAATAATAAAATATAGAATAGAATAGAACAATAAAATATAGAACAGAATAGAAAAGAATAGAGTAAAATAGGATAGAATAAAATATATAGAATAATAAAACATAGAATAGAATAGAATAATAAAATATAGAATAGAATAATAGTAGAACGGAATAGAATAGAATAGAATAGAACTGAAAGGGACCTCGGAGGTCATCTAGTCCAACCCCCTGCTCGAGCAGTAGACAAAGAGGAGAGTCCTACCCGGTGTGGCCTAAGATGGTGGCGTGGTGCAATGGTCCTCGCCCTTTAGAGTCTGCCTGGTTGACGTTGGCTCCGTTTTGAAGCAAAAATTCACATGCCAACAATGAATTCTGGATAAAAACACACAAAAAATGGGGTTCCAACAGCAAACGAGAGGCGAGACAGTCTGGGGCAAGCCCCTCCCCCCTAGTGACATCACTCAAGAAGCCCCTCCTTCCCGGACCTGTCACGACACCCCAATGGGACGGTATCACTGCACATGCTCAGAGGCCACAAAAGCAGAGTTTGCGCCTTGCTTACAGGCCCGATTTTCGTTGGCGAGCAAACAATTTTCCGTTTTTTTTTCCCCCCAGCCTGCGGTTAGATTTCTTTCTCATTTTTTCCGCCAATCAAATCACAGGCAGTCCTCAACTTACAACCGCAATGGAGCCGCCGGGCCCCTGTGGCTAAGCGAGACAGCCTCAAAGTGACTTTTGCCCCATTTAACGACCTTTCGGGCCGCCGCCGTTATGGGAATCGCTGCCATCGTTCAGCGAGTAACACGGTTGTTAAGCGAATCTGACTTCCCCCTTGACCTCGGAACACTGCGACCCTCATAAATGTGAGTCAAGTGGCAAGCGTCCAAATTTTGATCCCATGGCCACGAGGAGGACATGATGGTCGTTAAGTGTGAAAAATGGGCACAAGTCACTTTTTTTCTAGAGCCGTTGTAACCTTGAATGGTCACTAAGTGAAACGGTCGTAAGTCGAGGACTCACTGTCTGTCAATGGGGCGCGGCTGTCAACCCAAGCCATCCCCAGCCCAGATGGGCAGACTCACAGCAGCGACGGCCTGGAGCAAGGGGGTCCGGCTTTCCTGGCCCGTGTTCACCCAGTTAACGTCCGCCCCATGAGCCAGAGCGTCCGTCATAGTGGGCAAACTGGGGGGCGCGGCGGCCGCACGGTAGAGCAAGGCACCCGGGTGCAAATTGCGCAGGTCCTCCGACGCTGGGGCAGCCTGACTCGGGGAGGCCCCCTCGCGGATTCCTAGGAGAGAAAGCAGGAAGGGTAGGATAAAATAGCAAGGCCTCTAGGTGGTCCTCGTTTAGTGACCGTAATCGGGACCAGCAAACGAGTCGTTAAGCGAGACGGGTCCCTAAGCGAAACCCTATCTGCGGTTATCATCTGACTTTCCTTTTGGCTCTACAGACCTGTGACGTCAGGAAGGCAAGAACTGGGGTAATGCTACTTTTTTCGTCACTGGGAACGGTCGATAAAGGGGGTTGTCGCTAAATGAGGACACCCTGTACTCCTAGGCCGGCAATCTCCGACTAAAAGCCTGAATTTTGAAGGAGGGAGGGGGGAGGGGAAGAAGGGAAGGGAGGAAAGAAGGAAGGGAGGGTGGGTAGGAAGGAGAGAAAGGGAAGGAAGGAGAGTGGAACGAGGGAATGAGAAAGAGAAAAAAGGGAAGGAGGGAAGGAAGAAATATAGACTAGACTAGAATAATAATATAAAAATAGAATAGAATAGAATAAAGAAAATATAAATAGAATAGAATAGAATAAAGAAAATTAGAATAGAATAAAAATTAGAATAGAATAGAATAAAGAAAATATAGAATAGAATAGAATAAAGAAAATATAAATAGAATAGAATAAAATGAAGAAAATATAGAATAGAATAGAATAAAAATTAGAATAGAATAGAATAGAATAAAGAAAATATAGAATAGAATAGAATAGAATAGAATAGAATAGAATGAAGAAAATTAGAATAGAATAGAATAGAAAAGAAAATATAAATAGAATAAAATAGAATAGAATAAAGAAAATATAGAATAGAATAGAATAAAGAAAATATAAATAGAATAGAATAAAATGAAGAAAATATAGAATAGAATAGAATAAAAATTAGAATAGAATAGAATAGAATAAAGAAAATATAGAATAGAATAGAATAGAATAGAATAGAATAGAATGAAGAAAATTAGAATAGAATAGAATAGAAAAGAAAATATAAATAGAATAAAATAGAATAGAATAAAGAAAATATAGAATAGAATAGAATGAAAATTAGAATAGAATAGAATAGAATAAAGAAAATATAAATAGATTAGAATAGAATAAAGAAAATATAGAATAGAATAGAATAAAGAAAATATAGAATAGAATAGAATGAAAATTAGAATAGAATAGAATAGAATAGAATAAAGAAAATATAGAATAGAATAAAGAAAATATAAATAGAATAGAATAGAATAGAATAGAATAGAATAGAATAGAATAGAATAGAATAGAATAATAAATAATTAGAATAGAATAGAATAATAAATAATTAGAATAGAATAGAATAGAATAGAATAGAATAGAATAGAATAGAATAGAATAGAATAGAATAGAATAGAATAGAATAGAATAGAATAGGAGCTGGAAGGGACCCTGGAGGTCTTCTAGTCCAGCCCCTTCACACACCCCCGTCTTACCTGTGCCCCGGCGGAACTGGCCCGGTGGCTTAGGCTTGGCAAACGGCCTGGGGGATCTCTCCGCCCCCCCGGGGGGCTCTCTGCTGCGACTCAGGGGCACCCCGGTGTTGGGGAACTTGGTGATAAATTTCCTCTCCACGTATTTGGCCCGGATCCAGGCCTCCTTCTCGGATCTGGACGGACAGGGAAGGATCGGCCACCGTGTTAAAGTTTTTGCACTTCAGAAGGGGGGGGAGGAAAATTATGATCTGTTGTACTCTCGAACCCAGAACCTTTGAAAGTTCTGTGTGTGTCTGTGTGTGTGTGTGTGTGTGTGTGTGTGTGTGTGTGTGTGTGTGTGTGTGTGTGATGTTTAGGGCAGGCTTCTCCGAATTGGACGAGCCGCCTGGAGGAGGAGGAGGAGGAGGAGGAGGGTGGGAGGACAGGTGCCCCTGCGGTGTCCCACGGGGGCCACCTAGAGGCCAAGACATGTAACTTCAGCCCTTCACTCGCGCCCCCTGGAGGGCAAGTGTGGAGACACCGAAAAGGGGGAAAAAAGGTTCCAGTTGCCAAGACTCAACTTCCGGATGATTGACAATCGGGGGTGGGTGGGTGGGGGTGTTTTTTGTAGAAGCGGGGTGGGGGGATTCTTACCTTGAACTTCCTGGTTGGGGGCGCTTCATGTTCATTTCCTCCACCCGGGCCTCGTAGATCTGGTTGATGACTCGGTTCCCCAGCACGGACATCAGCTGCAAGGGACAAGGGGGGGGCGCAAAGGGGGGGGGCTTCATCTCAGCTTCTGGCCTCCACTACGGGGTCCTTCCTCCAAGTGGTAGGGGAGGAGTAAGGAGGGCTAAGGCGTCCAGCAGCCGTTCTGTGTGCCCCAAATACTGGAAACTTCTTCCTTCCTTCCTTCCTTCCTTCCTTCCTTCCTTCCTTCCTTCCTTCCTTCCTTCCTTTCCTTCCTTCCTTTCCTTCCTTCCTTCCTTCCTTCCTTCCTTCCTTCCTTCCTTCCTTCCTTTCCTTCCTTCCTTCCTTCTGTTATTCGTCTCCTTCCTTCCTCTTCTCTCTCTTCTTTCTCTCCTCTCTCCCCTTCTTCTCTTCCTCTCCTCTTTTCACTCCTTCTTCCTTCCTCTCCTCCTTATTCCTCAGCCTCTCCTGCCTCCCCCCCTCTCCTTCCTTCCTTCCCTCTTTCCTTTGTCCCTTTCTCACCTTCCTTCCTTCCTTCCTCTTTTCTTTCTCCTTCCTCTTCTCTCCTTTCGTTCCTCTCTCCCTTTTTTCTTCCTCTCCTCTCTCCCCTCCTCTCTTCTCCCTCCCTCCCTTCCTCTCCTCCCCTTATTCCTCAGCCTCTCCTCCCTCCCTCCCCCTCTCCTCCCTTCCTTCCTTTCTCCTTTTCCCATCTTCCTCCCTTCTTCTCTCCCTTTTTTTTCTTCCTCTCCTCCCCTTTTCCCTTGTTCTCCTTTCTTCCCTCCCTCTCTCTCCTTCCTCTTCTCCTTCCCCTCTTCCTTCCCCCAAAGGCTGGTCCTATGGGCCACCCCAGTCCCAGAGGGCAGCCCAGAGATTTTGCCGCCTCTGTGCCGGATCCAGACCCCACCCCCGCCTCCTCGCTCTGGATCCGAACTCGGCACACTTGCGACTCCGAGGGCTGCTCATCCAGAGCGATGCAAAAGCCTCCTTAAGCTCCGCATGCTTTTCCCCCCAGAAAAAAAGCCCATCCCCCAAATCAAGGGGTCCCTCTTAGCCCCCCTCTCCACTCCCTCCCCCCTCAAGGTTACCTTCACCAGCTCCGGCTCCCAGGCATCCAGCGTCAGCGACCTCACCTTGGAGAAATGCACCCCGAGACTCCTAAGGGGAGGGTAGAAACCGCCGTGGCTCAAAGGGGGAAAAAGAAAACTGCTTTTTCTCTCTCTTTCTCTCTCGTTGGTAGTAGGAGGCCACGTCTCCCCACCCCACCTGGCTGGCTGAGGAATTCTGGGAGTTGAAGTCCAGAAGTCTTCAAAGTGGCCCAGTTTGAAAAGCCCCGAGGAATTCTGGGAGTTGGAAGTCCAGAAGTCTTCAAAGTGGCCAAGTTTGAAGAGCCCTGAGGAATTCGGGGAGTTGGAAGTCTTCAAAGTGGCCGTTTGAAAAGCCCCGAGGAATTCTGGGAGTTGGAAGTCCACAAAGTGGCCCAGTTTGAAGAGCCCTGAGGAATTCTGGGAGTTGGAAGTCCAGAAGTCTTCAAAGTGGCCAAGTTTGAAGAGCCCTGAGGAATTCTGGGAGTTGGAAGTCCAGAAGTCTTCAAAGTGGCCAAGTTTGAAGAGCCCTGAGGAATTCGGGGAGTTGGAAGTCTTCAAAGTGGCCAAGTTTGAAAAGCCCCGAGGAATTCTGGGAGTTGGAAGTCCACAAAGTGGCCCAGTTTGAAGAGCCCTGAGGAATTCTGGGAGTTGGAAGTCCAGAAGTCTTCAAAGTGGCCAAGTTTGAAAAGCCCCGAGGAATTCTGGGAGTTGGAAGTCCACAAAGTGGCCCAGTTTGAAGAGCCCTGAGGAATTCTGGGAGTTGAAGTCCAGAAGTCTTCAAAGTGGCCAAGTTTGAAGAGCCCCGAGGAATTCTGGGAGTTGAAGTCCAGAAGTCTTCAAAGTGGCCAAGTTTGAAGAGCCCCAAGGAATTCTGGGAGTTGGAAGTCCAGAAGTCTTCAAAGTGGCCAACTTTGAAGAGCCCTAGCTTATCTCTCTCTCTATCAATGGGGTCCCCGGAGGTGGGGGAGAGTGGAGGCAGCCCCCCACCAACTTCTTTCTGTCCCTTGCAATGGGGTGGCAGGGGGAGGGGGGCGGTTGAGTCTCACCTGTGGATGCCCGAGCACTCAATGCAAAGGGTGATGCCCAGGTTGATGCTGGCCCACTCCGGCGCCGGTTCTTGGCAGTCGCAACACTGGGCGTTGCCCTCCAGGCGCTGCACCTGGTCCACCACCTGCTTGTCCACCCCGCCCCGCAGTTTGCGGCTGGAGGGCGACTGCAAAGTGACCGACAGGGACGTGCTCCGTTCCAGGGGCTGCCAAAAAAAAAAAAAAAGCTGGCAGGGACAGGCAATGGATTCGATCAGAAGAGGAGTTTCAAGGGGCCTTGGAGGTCATCTAGTCCAACCCCGCCCCCTTGCTGGAGCAGGAGAGTCTATAGAATTAGGAGACAAGTGGCTGGCCGGCTTCTTCTTAAAAAACTCCAGCGACGCGGCGCCCGCTGCTTTGTTTTGCCGATCAATTAACAGAACACCGGAGTTGGAAGGGACCTCGGAGGTCATCTAGTCCAACCCCTCGCTCAAGCAGGAGACTATACAATTAGGAGACAAGTGGCTGGCCGGTTTTCTCTTTAAAAACTCCAGCGATGGAGCGCCCGCCGCTTCTTTTTGCTGATTAATTAACAGAACACCGGAGTTGGAAGGGACCTCGGAGGTCATCTAGTCCAACCCCTCGCTCAAGCAGGAGACTATACAATTAGGAGACAAGTGGCTGGCCGGTTTCCTCTTTAAAAACTCCAGCGATGGAGCGCCCGCCGCTTCGTTTCGCTGATTAATTAACAGAATAACAGTTTCAAGGGACCTTGGAGGTCATCTAGTCCAACCCGCCCTGCTCAAGCAGGAGAGACAAACGGCTGAGTGTTAAGTGAGTTTTGCCCCATTTTAGGACCTTTCTTGCCATCGTTAAGTGAATTACTTGCAGGTGTTAAGTTGTTAATTAATTCCAGCTTCCCCCATTGACTTTGCTTGGCGGAAGGACGCAAAAGGGGATCACTGCGACCGTCATAAATATGAGTCAGTCACCACGCGACTGAATTTTGATCATGTGACCATGGGGGGGGATGCCGCAACAGTTACAAGTGTGAAAAACGGTCCTAAGTCCCTTTTTTCCAGTGCGCTTGTAACTTGGATCAGTCACTAAACGAACTGTCGTAAGTCGAGGACTGTCTGCATTCCATCCCTGTGCCGTGATTTCTGCTCTTATACAAGCAGACTACACTTGAGACCAGGAAAATTCACGATTGGGCATTAAGCGAGTGTCCGCCTCTGACGTTTGCCACCTTTCTCGTTTCGTCGTTAAGCGAATCCGGCGTCTCCCGTTTGGAGGCCGGCTGGAAATGCCAACTGCGATCACGTGACTCTGAGATGCAGCAACCGTCGTAGTGCGAGACCCTTGCCAAGTGCCCCAGTTGCGGTCACGCGATACGACAGTCGTAACTTGAGGACCAGTCGTGTCCCTTTTCTCCCCGGCACTGTCGTAAATTTCAAATCGTCGTTCAACAAACGGTCGTAAAAACGAAGACGAAGCCCTATCGGACATCAAGAGCCGGGCCTTGTTGCAATTTGGGCCTGAGGCTGCCAAGGTCTTACCTGCCCAGGGGATTCTGGGTAATCCTCGTTGTAAGCTGAGGCTATGCTGCTCTGGACGGCGGACATCCAGGCCTGTAGGTGGCGCTCTGAGTCGGCCTGGAGGAGGCAGGACCTAAAGCGAGAGACAGGAGGAAAGGATACTGGACCCTGGACTCATCGGAAGCCCAGGCAGTCCTCGTCCTTACGACCAAAATTGACCCCTACGTTTCTGCTGGTAAAGTGGAGACGTTTGCTAAGTGGATTTTGCCCTGTTTTACCACCGTTCCTGCTGCAGTCGTTAAGAGAATCACTGCAGTCCTTAAATTAGTCGTGCGGTTGTTAAACGAATCCGGTTTGCCCCCCCCCCGCTTGACTTTGCTTGTCAGAAGGTCACAAAGGGGGCAATCACGTGACCCCAGGATGCTGCAAACCATCGTAAATGCGAGTCGGTGGCCAAGCGGCTGAATTTGATCATGCGACCGCGGGGGAGGCTGCGACGGTTGTTAAGTGTGAAATGTGGGGAAGCCGGAGTCCCGTAACCACCGACTTAAAAAAACTGCAGTGATTCACTTAACAATGGTGGCCACGAAAGGTTGTAAAAACGGGGCAAAGTCCGCTTCACCGACGTCTCACTTAGCGACAAAAATTTTGGGCTCCAGTGCAATGTGAACTCGAGGACGAGCTGCAGATGTGGAAATGACTCAATTTTGCAAGAGGGGAAGTTGCAGTTGTTGCAACAGCTGCATTGGTGTTTAAATGGTGTGTCTTTGTGTGTGTGTCTGTGTGTGTGTGTGTGTGTGTGTGTATTAATAGAACAGAATAGAATAATAAAATATAGAATAGAATAGAACAGAACAGAATAGAATAATAAAATACAGAATAGAATAATAAAATATAGAATAGAATAATAAAATATAGAATAGAACAGAATAATGATAATAGAATAGAAAAATGAAGAATAGAATAGAATTGAAAATATGGAATAGAATAGATAGAACAGAACAGAAAATATAGAATAGAAAATATAGAACAGAATAGAATAATAAAATACAGAATAGAATAAAATACAGAATAGAATAGAATAATAAAATATAGAACAGAATAATGATAAGAATAGAATAGAATAGAATAGAATAGAATAGAATAGAATAGAATAGAATAGAATAGAATAGAATAGAATAGAATAGAATAGAATAGAATAGAATAGCATAAATATTGGAATATAGAATAGAATGGAATAGAATAGAATAGATAGTAACTGGAAGGGACCTTAGAGGTCTTCTAGTCTAGCCCCCTGCTCAACCAGGAGAACCTGTAATGTCTCAGACAGGCGAATGTGTTAAATGTATTTCTTTTTTGTCCTTTCGATTTATATATATAAATTCTTCTTCTTCTCCCAGAAGAATGAAGCTGAAGCCACCAGCCTGAGGATGACGGATGAGATTCCGTCGAAACGTTGCCCTGATACCTCCAATTCTACGTGGGAAAAAACCCCAAAGGAAAAATTGAGAGGAAAGAGGGGGGGAAAAAGAGAGGGAAAGAGGGGAAAAAGGGAGAAGTCTTGTGGAGGGGGAAGAGAGGAGGGGAAAGCGGGCGGTGTGTGTGTGTGTGTTTGTTTAAAAAAAAATCTATACAGCTCTGCTGGCGCCATCTTGACTTTTTTGACCTGCCCCGCCCCTCCTGCTGTGAGTGTCCCCGTCTGCCGCCGCTCTCAGCCAGGAGGGCGATGTGTGTGTGAGGGGGGGGGGACTCACTTGGCGGGGGAGACCACCTCGAAGCAGAATCGGCGCTCCTGATCCGGACAGGGCTTGACCGTGCAGAGGCGAAGGTCCTCCACCACCACCGTCAGCGCGTCCTGCCAGGTTGGGGGGGGGGAGGAGGAGGAGAAGGAGGAGGAGGAGGAGGAGGAGGAGGAGGAGGTCACGAGGGGTCCAGCACGTCCCCAGCACCCCCACCCCACCCCCCCACCAAGAAAGGCAGCGCCAGGGCCCCCCACCGCGCCCCCCCAGACCCTGTGGAGGCCTTTGCACATCGTTTTGATTCTTTCTTTCTTTCTCTTTCCTTTCGTTCTTCCTCTTCTTCCATCCTTCTTTTCCTCCTTCCTTCCTTCCTTCGTCTCCTTCCATCTTCCTTCCTCCCTCCCTCGTCTTTTCCTTCATTGCTTCCTTTCTTCCCTCCTTTTCTCTTATTTCCTTCCTTCCTTCTTCCTTTTCTCCCTCCCTTATTTTTTCCTTGCCTATTTCCTCCCTCCCTCCCTCCCTCTCCATTTCCTCCCTTCCCTCCCTCCCTTCCCTCCCTCCCTATTTCCTTCCTCCCTCCCTCCCTTCCCTCCCTCTCTTATTTCCTTCCTTCCTTCTTCCTTTTCTCCCTCTTATTTTTTCCTTCCCTATTTCCTTCCTTCCTCCCTCTCTTCCTCCATTTCCTCCCTCCCTCTTCTTCTCCTTCCTCCCCCCTTCCCTCCCCCCCAATGAAACCTGCCCCCCTCCCGGCCCATCCAGAGGCAGCCCCCCCCCAACGCACCTTGGCCTTCTTCTGATAGACCAGCTGGCTGCTCTGGATGGAGAACCAGCGCCTGCCAGGGACAAAGAGCCGCAGGTGAGCAGAGCAGCCCAAGGAGAGCCTCCCTGTGTTGGAGCAGTCTACCTCCCCGAGGACAATTGCAGGGCCGGGCTCCCTTCAGCCTCAAAGGGAAACAGGCGCTGGGGGATCCCGGCCGACGACCGCAATCAGTGCCAGCGTATTTCTTGCCAAGCAAGGCGGTTGTGAAATGAGTCACGCCTGATCAGGCGGTCATTAAGCGAATCCAGCCTGCCCCCCCTACCCCCCATTGGCTTTGTTTGTCAGAAGCTGCTGGGAATCACGTGACTCTGGGATCCTGCAACTGTCATAAATACGAGTCAGTTGCCAAGCACCCGATTTGGATCAGGTGACCTCGGGGGATCCTGCAACGGTCGTTAAGTGAGAAAAAGGGTCATAGGTCCGTTTTCTCAGTGCCGTCGTATCTTCGGAACAGTCGTTAAAGAAGTGGCTGTAAACGGAGGAGTCTTTGTAGTTTCCCAGAGCTGCCTGACTCGGTTTGTGACGGCGTGTCTCAACCGTGGGAACTTTTAAGAGGAGTGGGCTTCAACTCCCAGAATCCCCCAGGCCGGCAGATCAATTTTCCATATAACTATCCTGCTGTCTATTCTAGCCTGATTAATTTAGCGTTTTCACTTTGCTGGAGTCAAGATATGTTACGCCGACTCCATACCCACCCTCAACACATAGTCCTCGGCTTACTTTCCATTAAGTGAATCAGGGCCGTTGTTAAGCGAGTCACACGGTCGTTAAGCGAATCCAACTCCCACCCCTTGACTTTGCTTGTCCGAGGGCCGCAAAAGCGTGACCGTGTGACCCCCCCGGGAGACGCTGCGACCGTCGTAAATACAACCCAGTTTGCCGAGGGTCTGGATTTTGATCCCGCGACGCTCCTAAGTGTGAAAAGTGGTGCTACGTCACTTGTTTTGCAACTCAACGAACGGACGTAAGTCGAGGACTGCCTGTGCTAAGAAAGTTACCCAATAATAAAACAAAACAAAACGAAATAAAACTAAGAACCAGTGATGCTTCTTCCTTGTCCAATCCACGCTGAGTTCCGGCAAACCGTTTGTTGGCTGGGGGATTCTGGGAGTTGAAGTCCACAAGCCTCAAAAGCAACTGAGAGGTCTATGAGATGACGGCGGGGGGGAGGGGGGGGACGCAGGTGCAGCCACGCTCACCTGCTCCAGGTCTTGAAGGCGTTGCTGGCCCGTTTGTACAGGTATCCCTCCATCACCACCTGGCCTGGCTCGGCCTGGATTTCGGGGATGTCGTCCTCTTGGGTCAAGTCCTGGCCAAGATGAGAAGACAAGGTGAACCTGGGAGCAAAGGATCTTCTGAAGCCGACAGAAGGCACGGATGGGAAGCAACCTAGAACTTCCTGACAGGGAGAACAATTAACCAGTGGAACTACCTGCCTCCAGAAGCAGGGAACGCTCCAACACTGGAAGTTTTTAAGAAGAGACTGGACAGCCATTTGCCTGAAATGGAATAGGGTTTCCTGCCTGAGCTGGGGATTGGACTAGATGACCTCCAAGGTTCCTTCCAAGTGTTATTCTGTTATTCTTTCTTCCTTCCTTCCTTCCTTCCTTCCTTCCTTCCTTCCTCCTTTCCTTCCTTCCTTCTCCAACACTGGAAGTTTTTTAAGAAGAGACTGGACAGCCATTTGTCTGAAATGGTATATAGGGTTTCCTGCCTGAGCAAGGGGGTTGGACTAGATGACCTCCAAGGTCCCTTCTGGGTCTGTTATTCTTTTTTTTTCCTCCCTCCCTCCCTCCCATCCTTCCTTCCTTCTTCCCTTCCTCCCCCCTCCCTGCCTGGCTGAGGAATTCTGGGAGTTGAAGTCCACAAGTCATCAAAGGGCCAAGTTTGAAGACCCCCTGGTGTCGAGTCTTCTGAAAGGAGTCCCCAGGTGGCTGCCCACCCATTTGCTCAGGTGACCCCCGAGGAGACAGGTAAACCTCCAGGTGGCCTCCAAAAGGAGGCAAAGGACCAGCTCTGTCCGCAAGGAGGATAAAGCCTTTCACTGCCCCACCGTCCAGTCAGAACCTGAGGAAGCTTCCGGGATGAGAAGCGAAACCTCTTCCAAGGAAAAGCAAGCAAGTCCGGCTGCCTCCTGGGGGAAAAAAAAAAAGCCCCTTTGGACGGTCGTGAGCACCTCCACGGACACCCACCTTCTGCTTTATGACAGCGTGTCTCTGCTCCATGTCCCTCTTCTCTCGGGCCGACTCCAGGACCAGCTCGTGGAGCTGGAAAAGAAACGGCCACCTCAGGGCGGAGAAAACCCAAAGGTCACCCCGACTTCTGCAAAGCCACCGGGCAGGGAACAGACCCCCCCTTTCAAGCATGTGTTTCCCCCCCCACACACACACTCCGCCCGGCTCTCTCCGGGGCCAAAACCCAGCTCAGGGGTCACCGCGCAGGACAGTCCAGTTCTTGCCAAAAGGAAACGGCTGGGCGAGGTTCGAAGCGGACAGCAAGGATGGAAGTTTTATTTATTCATTCATTCACTTTTTAATATTACATATATATATATATTTATATATTTATATATATTTATATATATTTATATATATATATATTTATATATTTATATATATTTATATATATATATTTATATATATATATTTATATATATTATATATATATATATATATATATATATATATATATATATATATATATATATATATATATATATATATATATATATATATATATATATATATATATATATATATATATATATATATATATATATATATATATATATATGAGAGAGAGAGAGAGTGAGTAATACGGGCCAAATCTTTTTTTTTTTAATTTTTAATTCTTTGTTAGCAATCCAAAAATTTATTATATATATATATACCGGTATGTGTGTGTTTGTGTGTGTGTGTATATATATACACACACACACACACACACACACACATATGTATCTATGTACGTATGTATACACACACAGAGCGGGAAAAACATTTTAAACATTTTTTTTAAAAAAATCAAAAAATCGACACACACACACGCAGAGCAGCCAACAAAAAGGAATTTTCTTTTCTTTCCCAATATATGTAATCCACAACTTATAGCCGTTCATTTAATAATAATAATAATAATAATAATAATAATAATAATAATAATAATAATAATAATGTTGGATGGGACCTTGGAGGTCATCTAGTCCAACCCCCTGCTAAGGCAGGAAACCCTATATGAAGTCGCAACGACACTGGGAAAAAAAGCGACTTAGGGCCATTTTTCACACTTACGCAATCAAAATCCGGACGCTCAGCGCAACCAACTCGTATTTATGACGGTCGCAGCGTCCCGGGGGGGAGGGGTTGTGTCATGCAATCCCCTCTTGCGACCGTCTGAGAAGCAAAGTCGACGGAAGAAGCTGGGTTCACTTAACGACCGTGTGATTCGCTGAACAGCAGCAGCGACTCACTTAACGGCGGTGGCAAGCGAGGTCATAAAATGGGGTGAAACTCACTTCACAGCTGTCTTGCTGTTGAAATTTCTAAACTCAGTTGTGGTCATATGTCAAGAACTATTTGTGAGGTCAAGATGAGTGAATATGGCAATAAAAATAATATAGGGTTTCCTGCCTGAGCAGAGGGTTGGACTAGATAACCTCCAAGGACCCTTCCAACTTTATCATTATTATTATTATTACTATTACTATTATTTATTATTATTATTATTATTATTATTATTATTATTATTATTATTATTATTATATTATTATTCCTTGCGGTTGACTTTTTTCTTTCGTTCGCCTCTGGCGCGGCGGATTAAAATCTGCATTCAAGAGTTGGGGAGCCAAAATATTTCATTTTGCAGCTGAGAAATATACAGGTAAGTCCTCAGTTCCTTTAGCGACCATTCAAAGTGACAGCGGCACTGAAATAAAGCAACTCGGGACCGTTTTTCGCACTTAACGACCATTGCAGCATCCCCCACGGTCACTCACGCCATTTACCTTCGGATGCCGACAAGTGGTTCGCATTTGTGACAGTTGCGGCGCCGTGACGAGGGGTCACCTGATCAGATTTTGCGACCGTCTAACGAGCAAAGTCAATGAGCAGGCTGGGTTCCCTGAACAACCGCGTGACTATATTTAACAACGCCAGCAAGAGAAGTCGTAAAACGGGGCAATAGTGACCACAGCGGCAAGAGAAGTCATAAAACGGGGCAAAACTGCCTCCACAAGCTTCTCACTTAGCTCAACTGCGGTCTTAAACAGAGGACTGCCTGTATAGGATCTGAACAAACACGAGTCTTACAGGACTGCTGTGCTTCAGATGTGGTTGGACTACAGGTCCCATCACACCCAGTCAATTGGTTCTCCCCCCCCCTAATTGGTCTGGATTTGAACCAATCATTAACGGATATATCTTGCATTGATAGAAATTGACTCAGAAACAGAACTTGTTAAAGATTGTATGATAAAGTGGGCTCAGAATATTCAAGAAGTTATCACAATGGACACTTGGGAAAAGATCTGGGTGAGGAACGTAAAATTTACGCAAGCCCAAAACCTAAGAGAGAACTTTTATAAAATGTTTTATAGATGGCATTTAGATCCTAAAAGCTTGCAAGTATGTATCCGAACTACCAACCTAAATGTTGGAGATGTGGTGGCGAAGATGCAACGTATTTTCATATATGGTGGACCTGCAAAAAGGTTAAGGCTTTTTGGATTAAAATCTGGTGGAATATGCAGAAGATTTTTAAGCAAAGGATAAAGTTTTGTCCGCAATTGTTCTTATTGGGTATAATTACGGATACTACTGTTGTGGACACCAAGTTGATGCTGAACTTAATTACGGCAGCAAGACTTTTAGTAGGCCAATATTGGAAGAAGGAGGAACTGCCGACTATAGAAGAATGGACTCTAAAAGTTTCTGACCTGGAGGAAATGGCAAAGATCTCGGCTTACTTGAAAGATCATTCGCAAGAACGTTATATTATGGAGTGGAAAAAGTGGATCGATTACATCCAGAACAAATATGGGACTAAAAAGTTTCATTTAGCATTTGAATAAGTTTTTTCCTTTTTTCTCTTTTTTATGTAATATTAGTATTGCTTGTAGTCATTTCATATGAGCTAGAGTGCGATAGACTTAATAGGTTATTGTTGTTAGCATATGGATGTTTATGATTGTTCTTTGTTTTTATACCTTGTATTTAGCTCTGGGAAGTCGGGGAGGGGGGAGGGGGGAAGGGGGGAGGGCTAGGGAGGGCTAGGAAGGGGTGGGCGGAGGGAGGGGGGGAGGGATTGTTAAAGATAAAATGTATTGTAAAACTTTTCAATTAAAAAAAAAAAACCGCTGTTGCAAGGAAGTTTCTCGCACCAGCAACAGTGGAAAATAAGAGAGTCCCTGCTTATTCCCTTTTTCCTGGCTGGCCTCCGTCCCTCACACATCCTTTTCCCCTCCGACCTTAATTCAGAAATGCTGGATGCTCCTTGTCTGGCCTTTTAGAATTATGGGGCACCAGATTTTGATCCTGAAGACCAAGCTGAACCTCTGTGGAGGAAGGAAGGAAGCAAAAGAGATATGGCCAGCAAGTTGGCATCTGTATTCCAGGATCTGTGAGTATGGGAGGGAAGGAGGTTGTATTCCCGGCTCCTGAGAATATGATGGTGAAGATGCCAGAGAGAGAACCAAGAGGCATCCAGAATATATTAGGCAACCGTGAGGCAATAAGAAAATAAGAGAGTCCCTGCTTATTCCCTTTTTCCTGGCTGGCCTCCGTCCCTCACACATCCTTTTCCCCTCCGACCTTAATTCAGAAATGCTGGATGCTCCTTGTCTGGCCTTTTAGAATTATGGGGCACCAGATTTTGATCCTGAAGACCAAGCTGAACCTCTG
Organism: Vipera berus; assembly: GCF_964194415.1. Lineage (NCBI taxonomy): Eukaryota > Metazoa > Chordata > Lepidosauria > Squamata > Viperidae > Vipera > Vipera berus. The sequence continues at coordinate 1,649,712 of NC_138205.1, read as the reverse complement.
TGGAGGAAGGAAGGAAGCAAAAGAGATATGGCCAGCAAGTTGGCATCTGTATTCCAGGATCTGTGAGGATGGGAGGGAAGGAGGTTGTATTCCCGGCTCCTGAGAATATGATGGTGAAGATGCCAGAGAGAGAACCAAGAGGCATCCAGAATATATTAGGCAACCGTGAGGCAATAAGAAAATAAGAGAGTCCCTGCTTATTCCCTTTTTCCTGGCTGGCCTCCGTCCCTCACACATCCTTTTCCCCTCCGACCTTAATTCAGAAATGCTGGATGCTCCTTGTCTGGCCTTTTAGAATTATGGGGCACCAGATTTTGATCCTGAAGACCAAGCTGAACCTCTGTGGAGGAAGGAAGGAAGCAAAAGAGATATGGCCAGCAAGTTGGCATCTGTATTCCAGGATCTGTGAGTATGGGAGGGAAGGAGGTTGTATTCCCGGCTCCTGAGAATATGATGGTGAAGATGCCAGAGAGAGAACCAAGAGGCATCCAGAATATATTAGGCAACCGTGAGGCAATAAGAAAATAAGAGAGTCCCTGCTTATTCCCTTTTTCCTGGCTGGCCTCCGTCCCTCACACATCCTTTTCCCCTCCGACCTTAATTCAGAAATGCTGGATGCTCCTTGTCTGGCCTTTTAGAATTATGGGGCACCAGATTTTGATCCTGAAGACCAAGCTGAACCTCTGTGGAGGAAGGAAGGAAGCAAAAGAGATATGGCCAGCAAGTTGGCATCTGTATTCCAGGATCTGTGAGGATGGGAGGGAAGGAGGTTGTATTCCCGGCTCCTGAGAATATGATGGTGAAGATGCCAGAGAGAGAACCAAGAGGCATCCAGAATATATTAGGCAACCGTGAGGCAATAAGAAAATAAGAGAGTCCCTGCTTATTCCCTTTTTCCTGGCTGGCCTCCGTCCCTCACACATCCTTTTCCCCTCCGACCTTCATCCTGGCCCACGGGCAGGCAGACCATCGCCCTGTGTACACAACTGGGCCGACACCTACCTTCGTAACAATTAAAAGGGAAACGAAATAGAAATCAAACATAAACCAGGTAGTAAAGGGAAATAAAATAAGAAGCGCGGGTCTAGTGCAACAAGCAATGAACTAAAGTGAAACACGCCCTAAAATAAAAGATAAACAAAATAAAATAGGCCATCAGATAAAATTAGAAAACGAATAAAACATACAATGAAAAATAATATAAAATAAAACAGGATGTAATAAAACAAAAGACAAAGTAAATAAAATAAAAGTAAATAAAATAAAATAATAAATAAAATAAATAAAAAACTAAAGTAAAACTAAAGAAAAAGTAAACTATACTAAGATAAAGAATGCAATGCAATAGAATAGAATAGAATAGAATAGAAAAGAATAGAATAGAATAGAAAATAGAGTAAAATAGAACAGAATAGAATAATAAAATACAGAATAGAATAGAATATAGAATAGAATAAAATACAGAATAGAATATAGAATAGAACAGAATAGAAAATAGATTAGAGTAAAATAAAATAGGATAGAATAGAATATAGAGTAGAATAGAATAGAATAATAAAATACAGAATAGAATATAGAATAGAATAGAATAGAATAGAATAGAATAGAATAGAATAGAATAGAATAGAATAGAATAGAATAGAATAGAATAGAATAGAATAGAATAGAATAGAAAAGAAAATATGGAATAGAATAGAATAGAATAGAATAGAATAGAATAGAATAGAATAGAATAGAATAGAATAGAATAGAATAGAAAATAGAATAGAGTAAAATAGAATAGAATAGAACAGAATAGAATAATAAAATACAGAATAGAATATAGAATAGAACAGAATAGAAAATAGATTAGAGTAAAATAAAATAGGATAGAATAGAATATAGAGTAGAACAGAATAGAATAATAAAATACAGAATAGAATATAGAATAGAATAGAATAGAATAGAATAGAATAGAAAATAGAATAGAGTAAAATAGAATAGAATAGAACAGAATAGAATAATAAAATACAGAATAGAATATAGAATAGAACAGAATAGAAAATAGATTAGAGTAAAATAAAATAGGATAGAATAGAATATAGAGTAGAACAGAATAGAATAATAAAATACAGAATAGAATATAGAATAGAATAGAATAGAATAGAATAGAATAGAATAGAATAGAAAATAGAATAGAGTAAAATAGAATAGAATAGAACAGAATAGAATAATAAAATACAGAATAGTATATAGAATAGAATAGAATAGAATAGAATAGAATAGAAAATAGAATAGAGTAAAATAGAATAGAATAGAATAGAATAATAAAATACAGAATAGAATATAGAATAGAATAGAATAGAATAGAATAGAATAGAATAGAACAGAATAGAATAGAAAATAGATTAGAGTAAAATAAAATAGGATAGAATAGAATATAGAGTAGAATAGAATAGAATAATAAAATACAGAATAGAATATAGAATAGAATAGAATAGAATAGAATAGAATAGAATAGAATAGAATAGAATAGAATAGAACAGAACAGAATAGAACACAACACAACACAGCACAACACAACACAACACAACACAATAGTGGCCCCCTCACCTGAGCAGCCAGGCCTTTCCGATACTCTTCCAGCTGTTTCGACTCCTGGGATCCCTGCTCCAGGAAGACGGATTGGGCCTCCATGAAGGACAAGATCTGGAACGAGTGGAGGGATCAAAAGAGAGACCCCCGCCCACCTCTTACAAGATCTGGGCTACCCTGAAAGGGTTCTTTGCAAACGGAGAGAGTTGCAGGTAAAACAGGCAAGAGACCGCAGCCTTGGGGGGTGGGTGGGGGAGGAACTTTAGATAGCCTCAGAGGTGCTATTTTTGGGGGGTGGATTTTCCCACCAGCCGGGTCCCCCCCACCTGGGCACTGAAAACTCAAATTAGGGCTGAAATTCAGAACGGGGAAAAAAAGGGAGAGATTTTTCTGGCATGAGAAGGCCGACTCAAGGCAGCCTCGGCCTGTATTTCTCCCACTTGGCCACTTCTAAGACCTGTGGACTTCAACTCCCAGAATTCCCCAGCCAGCCAACCGTGTTGACTGGAGAATAAGTGTGCAGGTCTTAAAAGCGGGCAGGTTTGACCAACACGGGCTTACGTGTCAACCCCCATGGATGGCCCAGCACCGGAGCTGCCCTGCGCCGCGGTGGCACCCTGTGCACCGAGTGCGAATCTGAACGCAAACTAACAAAGCAATTCAAATCAGTGCAAAATCGGGAACCAGAGATGGCTCCGGCGTCTGACACAGGGGCAGCCTTGCTGAAGGATATGTCCTAACGTAAGCTAGTCGTAGACACGGCCCGTAGCAAAGGCTCGAGGCTGGGGCTGATGGGGACTGTAGTCCCAAAGACCAAGGAGACGTAGGATTGGGGAAAAGGAGTCACTCACAAATTTGAGGATCTCAAATTTCTTCTTGGATTGAATGACGTTGATCTGAAAAAAAAAAGGGGAAGGGTCTGGAGTCACGTGGGGAGAGGATCACGGACGGACACCCCCAGACCCAGAACTGAGACTGTCAGCCAGGGGTCTTTCAGGACTCCCCCCCCCCCCGCACACACACCTCCAGCACGTAGTCGAGGGCCCGGCTGCGGAAGGTGGTACGGGCTGCTTTGAGGGTGACCACGGCGTCTTCGGCCTCGTGGTGGCGCCGACGGGGGACCTCGGCATTATGGTGCAAGGCGCTGGCCAGACCTTCGCTGCCCCGTTCGAATTCCTTCCGGGTCTCTTTGAAGTGCTTAATGTCCCTGGAAGAGAAAGGTCTGGGTTCACACGATGCCCGTAACCTGGGTCAGCTGTATTCACCGAAGAGGGGGAGACTCGGACAAAACCTGTTCCTCTGTTTGTCCCAGAACAACAGTCCTGTGAGGTGGGTTGGGCTGAGAGACAGAGGGACTAGCCCAAAGTCACCCAGTCAGCTTTCATGCCTCAGCCGGGACTAGAACTCACCGTCTCCTGCCAATTGGCCCAAAGTCACCCATCTGACTTTCATGCCTAAAGCGGGACTAGAACTCACCGTCTCCTGGTGACTGTCCCAAAGTTACTGATCCGGCTTTCGTGCCTAAGGCGGTACTAGAACTTACCATCTCCTGGTGATTGGCTCAAAGTCACCCAGCTGGCTTTCATGCCTAAGGCAGAACTAGAACTCACTGTCTCCTGGTAATTGGCCCAAAGTCACCCAGCCGGCTTTCATCCCTACAGTGGGACTAAAACTCACCATCTCCTGGTGACCGTCCTAAAGTTACTGATCCAGCTTTCAGGCCTAAGGGGGTACTGGAACTCACCATCTCCTGGTGATTGGCCCAAAGCCACCCATCCGGCTTTCAGGCCTATGGTGGGACTAGAACTCACCATCTCCTGGTCTCTAGCCTTAACCAATAGACTCAGATAAACCGATGAATCTTAAACTCCAATAACTAAATCCATTTTGGCCTAGTTGAGCTTCTTATATGATCCCAGATATGCGGGGAGGCAGCTAACAAATGCAAAGCTAACCAGAGTTGGGTTAGTTGAATTAATAGACTGAGAGCCAAGCCAGACACCGGGGACCCGAGTTCAAGTCCTCTTCAGCCAAGACTTAATCCCCGCCCAAAAATTTGCGGGTTGCTTTCACACAACCCGCTAAGCCAGCGGATTCCCATCAGGCAGACTTACTCCTTCACCAGAGTTTGTAGCTGCTGCTTGAGAGACTGCTGCGCGGTCTCCAGGAGTTCCTAGGGCGAAAAGGAGCCTTTTCAAGCAAGTTGCATCCAAGCCTACCTTAATTTATACTATTACTTTATTGCATTAAGTTTTTATTGGGTTGTCTTGAACATTTTATTTTACTGCATGTCTTCTTTCCTATTGCAACGCATATTTTTTGCCACAGTTATTAAATGAATTCTATCCTTAATCCTCTGTGCTGCGAGACTGTCTTTGATTTCTTGAAGGCCACAGACTAGACAGTCACTTGTCTGAAATGGTATAGGGTCTCCTGTTGAGCAGGGGGCTGGACTAGATGACCTCCAAGGTCCCTTCTGGCTCTATTCCATTCTATTCTGTTCTGTTCTATTTTCATATTTCTATTCTATTCTATTCTATTCTATTCTATTCTATTCTATTCTATTCTATTCTATTCTATTCTCATATTTCTATTCTATTCTATTCTATTCTAATATTGGGGGAAAAATATCTGTTATTGCTATTTTGGGGGTGGGCTTGTTCTGAGCTCTCCATCTTGTTCACAGGGTTGGGATTTCCTGGTGGCCTCCCATCCCTTCACGTTAGGAAGGATCAACCCACCCACCTGTTGCTGTTCCATCATTCTGCTCAAGCTTTGGGAAAACTTTTCCAGGGACTCCTGGGCGGAGAAAAGAAATGAAAGAAAAGAAAAACGTTGGAATGTGGAACATCCGGCCTAACCATCATTTATCCTAATTGTTTTTCCGGCGTTCGGTTTGGATCAAACCAATGCCGGCTCATTTGCAATCCAACCGGGAGTTCTCCTCGCGGGCTGAACTACAATTCCCACTGCACCCAGGCGACAGAGTACTTGGCGAGTTGAGCAACCGGACCCAGCGTTTGGGAAGTGATGTCGGGTGCAAAGCGCTTTGCACACGCTCAGAGGGCAGAATCTTGCCCTTCCTTCCCGCAGGAGGAATTTTGCCTTGCCCAGTCTTTGATTTTGGTCTCTCTCTCTCTCTCACACGCACACACCCACATGCACGCACAAACACACAAAATACACAAAGACACACAGAGCTGGGACACGGGAACAGCTGAGTGCCAGGCGGGTGCCACAATGCACAGTTCTCTTGCCAGCGGCCCGGCTGGGATTTAGGGGCACCCCCAGCCTCCCCCCTCCCCCCAAGTCCACTTACACTCATCAACGTGTCCCCCGAGGAATTCTGGGAAAGCTCCTGGATCCCCGATGCGAAACTCTTGCTGTGGCTGCAGAACTGGCGCCCGGATTCCAGCATGGCGCCGCCCAGCTTCAGCAACTGCCGGGGGGGGGGCGGGCGGGGTTGAAGACGGACAGACAGGTCAGGATTGGGACACACGGACCCCAGGAACGGGCATCTGGGCTGTATCCCGGTGAGAGGGGCATCCCAGCCCCCCTCCCAGAACCAGCCCTGGCACACCGTGGGGCAGTGCCCACCCACTTAACCCAGCGCCAGCCTGCAGACGGGCATCCCAGCTGGTAGGATCAGCAGCAATGAAACGGTCTTCGGCTTATGGCTGTTTGTTTAGCCACCGTTTGAAGTTAGAACGGTGCTGAAAAAAAGCTGGTTCTTGCACTAACCATGTTCCTGTGAAGCCATGATCAAAATTCAGGCATTTGGCAACCAGCATGTATTAACAAGGCTTGCACCATCCCAGGGTTATGTGACTACACTCTTTCTTTCTTTCTTTCTTTCTTTCTTTCTTTCTTTCTTTCTTTCTTTCTTTCTTTCTTTCTTTCTTTCTTCCTTCCTTCCTTCCTTCTCCTCCCTCCCTTCCTTCTTTTCCTTCCTTCTCTTCCTTCTCCTCCCTCCCATCCCTTCCATCCTTCTCTTCCTTCTCCTCTTTCCTTCCTTTCTTCTTCTTTCCTTCCCTCTCTACCTCCCTTTCTCTACCTCGCTCTTTTTCATTTCTCTTCCCTTCCTTTTCCTCCACTCTCCTTCCTTCCCTTTCTCTTCTCCCTATCCACCCAGAGGAATTCTGGGAAAGGTCCTGGATTCCCCCCCCCCATGCAAAACTCTTTCTGTGGCTGCAGAACTGGCACCTGGGTTGCCATCTCGCCCACCTTGAACTCGTGTATTCATTTAGCTTGCGATGGGTTATTTTTTTTCACTTTGCGGCAGTCAAGATATATTATGTCTACCGCATTCCCACCGTCTATTAAGTAAGTTACCCAATTTTTTTAAAAAAAGCAATAAAGATAATCTAGCCACATTTGGTTCTTCTCCTATCCATGCTGAATTCCGCTAAACCCTTGCCGGCTGGGGAAATCTGGGAGCTGAAGAAAAAGACACTTTTGGATCCAAAAGGACCAAGATCACAAAGGATCTGAATCGTTCTAGGATGGATTTTGCTGTAGGCAGGAAGTTACTCTTCTGTGGTGTAAGATGGTGCAATTCAGAGGAAGCTGCAGAATTTTAAAAGGCCTTTAAACCGGGGCTCTTCAAACGTGGCGACTTTTAACCCTTGTGGACTTCAGCTCCCAGAATTCTGTGTTTTGCTCAGTCTCAGGCTGGGGAATTCTGGGAGTTGAAGCCCACAAGTCTTAAACTTGCCAGGTTTGGGGACCCTTGGCCTCCAGGCCAGCACTTCTCAGTGAATTTAAGGTGGATGGACTTCAACTCCCAGAATTCTGTGCGTTTCTTAGGCTTACGCTAGGGAATTCTGGGAGTTGAAGTCCACAAGTCTTAAAGTTGCAACGTTTGAAGGCCCCTGCTGTA
>NC_138205.1:1609759-1637259 GCF_964194415.1 Vipera berus | reverse complement strand
AAAGCCGGTCTCGTTTAACGACTGCCTGCCTCGCTTAGCAACTGCGACGGTTGCACATCCCTACTTGGGCCAGAAAAACAGGGGCAAAAATTCACTGAAGCGGTGTCCTGCTTAGCAACAGAAACGTCCGGCTCAGTTGTGGTCATAAGTCAAGGACTTGCAGAGAGTCCTTTGGCCAACGCCACCCCCACCCACCCCATTCTTTGTCCCCCACCCCACCCCACCCCAGCCCTTGTCTACAATTCTTCCATTGTGAGAATTGACATACGAGATGGGGGTTGCAACACGGGAGGTGGGGCAAGGTTAGGAGTGTTTGTGTGTGTGTGTGTGTGTGTGTGTGTGTATGACAGGAAGCCACAGGTTCTGCAAGAGGCCGTAACAACAAACTCATTTCTCGCCGGCCCGCAGCCCTGTCCGGTTTTTCCAGCCTCGTGGCCGTCGTAAATACCTCCGTGGCTGCTTTCATTCCCCACCTGGTGTTCTGCAAAAGGGCAGAATCCTTGTTTGTCCGACAGGCCAGCTGAACCATGGTTTAGTCAGGCCTCCAAACCCGACTAACCTGCCTCGGGGCCACAGGCCGAATCTCACGCTAACCTGGCTTAACCGAGTTTGCACAACAAGGTAGTCAAAGACGGCTCGGCTGGTTAGGGGGCATTGAGGAAGTGGCGCCTTTGAAAGAAATTATTAATTTGTTTTTTTTCACTCTTACAACCATTGCAGCAGCATCCCCGTGACCAAAATTTGGACGCTTGGCCACTGACTTGCATTTATGACGGTGGCAGTGGGTCTTGTGAAGCCCTTCTGCGGCCTTCCGACAAGCAAAGTCCATAGGGGAATCCAGATTTACTTAACAACCAGATTATTTACTTATCCACAACTGCAGCCCATGAAGTCAATAAAGTGGGGCAAAATTCCCTTAAGCAACGTTTCACTTAGCGACCGAAATCTTGGGCTCAATCGTGGCCATACGTTGAGGGCCACCTACTCTACCTTTTACACAGGAACGTACAGTGTCCGTTTCATTAACAACCAACAAAAGCTAATCCGCAAAACCCACAATCGAAATTTCATTTTTTCCATTACAAGCATGAAATCCAGAGGCCAGTTGCCCAGTGGAAACAAAAATTAGATGCGTCTTTTTCTTTGAACAAAGCAATCCGTTTAACCACCTCGGGGATGTGGTGCGAAGGCCGGACACACAACCGTGTAACCCCGAGCTCCCCCGGGGCGGAAGAGATTGGGCGCCCACATACCACGGGGTGCGTACAAACATAATATACGGGTTAAACTAGGTTGCATCTTGGGCCTGTCGCTTGCTTGTCGTTGGGGTAGAAAATAAGTTATTTCTCCCCTGTGATACGCACAAAAAAACCCCCACCTGTTGCGTTGTCTAATTTCTACACAACCAGCAAGAGAGAAGCTACGCGGACACCTACAACTTGTCGTTGTGCCCACCACCACAATTAACCCCAGTTTCTGCCCGGCCTCTCCCAGTTGCAAATCTGGTTTGCAGCTGCAAGCCGGGGATGAAACGCCAAGGAGGGTGGGGGGTGGGGGTGTAAAAACAGAGGGTCCCCCCCACCCCAATAGGAAGCAGATCCCTTCCCCCCCACACACACCACCAGATGGGAACCAGTGCAAAATCCCAGGATTTGGCTCCCCAAACTCAGCGGTGCCTCCTCGGGGAAGGCCTGACACCTCACCCCCCCACCCCCACTTTGCTCTGAAAAGTTGCCCGCGGGACCCCCAGCAGAGGGAAGATATAGGGATGAGAAAGAGTGGGGGCTGCCCTTTAAAAGGGGTCACAGAGGCAGGAAGGGCCAGAACCAAGTAAAGCGGGGTGGGGTGGGCGGGTGGAGGGAATGGGGAGGTGGGAGAGAAATAAGGGGAGATGGGGGGGAATGGAGAGAAGTAGATGGGGAGGAAACAGGGGGGGAGATAGGGGAGGGGGAGGGGAGAGAAATAAGGGGAGATGGGGGGAATGGAGAGAGGCAGAAGGGAGATGGGGGAGTTGGGGGCAGATAGGGAGGAGAAAGGGGGAGGGGGAGAGGGAGAGGGGGAAGATAGGGGAGGGGGTGAGAAATAGAGGGGAGGGGGAGACAGGAGGAGGGGAGGGGGGCGATGGGGAGAGGGGAGGGGGAGACAGGAGGAGGGGAGGGGGCAGATGGGGAGAGGGGAGGGGGAGACAGGAGGAGGGGAGGGGGCAGATGGGGAGAGGGGAGGGGGAGACAGGAGGAGGGGAGGGGGCAGATGGGGAGAGGGGAGGGGGAGACAGGAGGAGGGGAGGGGGCAGATGGGGAGAGGGGAGGGGGAGACAGGAGGAGGGGAGGGGGCAGATGGGGAGAGGGGAGGGGGAGACAGGAGGAGGGGAGGGGGCAGATGGGGAGAGGGGAGGGGGAGACAGGAGGAGGGGAGGGGGCAGATGGGGAGAGGGGAGGGGGGAGACGAGGGGTCGTTTCCCCTTTCCTCCGCCCACCCTGCCTCCCACCTACCCCGGGGAAACCAACGCGACCCCCCCCCGCTTCTTTCCGCAGCTCCAGACCCCGCGGACCCTCCCCAACCTCCGGAGGGAGGGGGCCGGGCAGGCGAGGGGCGCGCGGGGCAGGCGGAGAGGGCACCACCAGGTGCTCCCGGGCCCGAGCGCTCCGCCTGCCGCCGCCTGGCACGGCCGGCCCGGCGCCGCGCGTCTCCCCACCTGAAGCGGGGCGAGTCCTTCAGCCCCTCCTCCAAGCGCAGCGGGACCCCCATGCTGGCCGGGCGGGGGTCTCCCGGGGGGCGCGGGCGGCGGCGGCGGCGGCGGGGCCAGAGGCGAGGCGGGAGGGGCGGCGGAGGCAGCGGCAGCCGCGGGTCCCGCTCCGCCCCGGGGTGGAGTTCCGACGTGCGGCGCATCCTGCCGGGCGAGCCGCGGAGAAGCCAGCGGGGCCGAGCTGCCAGCGCGGGGCGCCCCCTGCCGGGCGAAAGAGGCAACCCCGCGCCCGGGAGAGCCCCAGCTGGGAAGGGTCGTTTGCCCCCTCCGGTCCCTTGCACGCGCACACACACACACACCCCTCACAAACACGCAAGCATACAAATATACACACAAACACACACACACACAAACGCGCACACGAACGCGTAAGCACGCGCGCGCGCGCGCACAAGCACACGGGCACACAAGCGTACAAATATACACACGCGCACACGCGAGCACAAGCACACCACAAACACACAAGCATAGAAATTTACACACGCGCACACAAACACACAAGCAAATATACACACAAACACACCCAAAGGCAAGCACGCAAACCCACCAGCACACGCGCACACAAACACCCCCCCCCCCCACAAACACACAAACACACACACAAGCACACACCCTCCGGGGCTGGACGGGACTCGCTCTACCCGGCGCGGCGCTCCGGCTCCGACTGCGGACCGTTCTCACGTGCCACTCCCGTGTTAGAGGAGGGGAAGAGCTTTCCTCCCCCCCACCGCGCTCTCTTTCCGCAGTGGGCTTTTCCCACTGGCCGGCAGGTAGGAGCGGCTCGCGTGGGCCGAGGGGGGGGGCGGGCAGGACGGACGCGTGTTTCTTTTGAATGGCTCCGCCACGTCTTGGAAGCGCCGTGGGAAAACCCCGTCGGGAGGAATGGAAGTTTGGGGGCTGTCGACTCGGGGCTCGAACCCGCCACATTCCCCTCGAAGAAACTCAGGCTTCAGATGCCGGCTTTGGGAGCCGGAAGGTGGCTATTTGCAAGCTGCTGGCTGCCGGGATTTCTCTGGGATTTCCTCGTGGTCTCCTTTCCAAGCGCCAATCTTGAGCTTTTTTTTTCTTTTTTTTTTCTTCCAAGGCCGGCTAGATCAAAGGTGCAAAATGGCCTTTGAGGATGAGGCCAGGAGATGCTGATTCACACTACGCATTGCAAGGGTCTCTTCAAACGTGGCCCTTTGACGACTTGTGGACGTGGGCCTGGCTGAGGAATTCTGGGAGTTGAAGTCCACAAGTCATCAAAGGGCCACGTTTGAAGAGATCCCCGCACTATTGCGATGTATTTCTTCTCAAGCCAATTACCGGCCTCGTTCTGACAGCCCCAAATAATTTTTTTTCCAGAGAGGCAGACCCCTCGGCTATTTTCAGGAAATGACACCCCCCCACACACCCCTTTATAATCTTTAAAATAAAAATTAAGGGATATGTTAAGATTTCTGGATCGCAGCCCCCTTCCAAGGGGGCTTTAACCAACAGGACTGGGGTCTTGCAGAGCAATCAAGTCAGAAGACCCCAACCCTCTTAAAGTGACCGAGCTTGAGAAATGGGCCTGTGTCCTAGAAAGGGGAGCCCACTCCCACTTCGCATCTCCAGAATGTGGGGACCAGAAGTGGGGGCTAGAAGCCGGCGGGGTGACTTTGAGCCAATCGCCAGGAGACAGGGAGTTCTAGTCCCGCCTTAAGATATGAAAGCCAGCTGGATGACTTTGGGCCAATCACCAGGAGACGGTGAGTTCTAGTCCCGTCTTAGGCATGAAAGGCAGCTGGGTGACTTTGGGCCAATCACCAGGAGACGGTGAGTTCTAGTCCCGCCTTAGGCATGAAAGGCAGCTGGGTGACTTTGGGCCAATCACCAGGAGACGGTGAGTTCTAGTCCCGCCTTAGGCATGAAAGGCAGCTGGGTGACTTTGGGCCAATCACCAGGAGACGGTGTGTTCTAGTCCCGCCTTAAGCATGGAAACCGGCTGGGTGACTTTGAGCCAATCACCAGGAGACGGTGAGTTCTAGTCCCGCCTTAGGCATGAAAGTCAGATGGGTGACTCTGGGCCAATCACCAGGAGATGGTGAGCTATAGTCCCGCCTTAAGCATGAAAACCGGCTGGGTGACTTTGAGCCAATCACCAGGAGACGGTGAGTTCTAGTCCCGCCTTAGGTATGAAAGCCAGCTGGGTGACTTTGAGCCAATCACCAGGAGATGGTGAGTTCTAGTCCCGCCTTAGGTATGAAAGCTGGCTGGGTGACTTTGAGCCAATCACCAGGAGACGGTGAGTTCTAGTCCCGCCTTAGGTATGAAAGTCAGATGGGTGACTCTGGGCCAATCACCAGGAGACGGTGAGTTCTAGTCCCGCCTTAGGTATGAAAGTCAGATGGGTGACTCTGGGCCAATCACCGGGAGATGGTGAGTTCTAGTCCTGCCTTAGTTACGAAAACCGGCTGGGTGACTGGTTGTTGGGAAAACAGGAGGAAGGAACATTAAGTACGTTCCCCACCTTGAGTTACCTATAAAGCAATAAAGGCAGGATAAGAATCTAATAAATGAATAAAATAAATTCCTGACTCTATGGGCTGCGAGTCGACGGAACAGCCTGCCACATGAAACGGTGAGCTCTCCTCTGCCTCTCCTAGTCCTAGGATTCTTCGCTTCTTTATCCAGAAGAAGCAGATTAGGGGAGAAAGAGTAGTAGCAAACTATTCGTGCCTGGAACTTGAAAGATTAGCAAAATTATCTGGCTCAGAGGTGGAGAAACCTTGGAGTAGCGTGTGAGTCCCATCCTCCTTGGCTGTGCATGCTCCCCCAACGGCTGCCGTGCCAGAACTGGAACCCAGCCCCACCTGTCTTACCCATTTGAGCCATGGGAGGGTGCTGTTGTACCAGAAAAAGATGGGACATAGGACTGATACAATTGAGCCTAGGATTTAGGACGCTAAGTGAGACCTTTGTTAAGTGAGTTGTGTCCCATTTTGCGGCTTTTCTTGGCACGTGAATCCACTGCAGTTGTTAAACGAGTTGCACGGTCTTTAAGAGAATCCGGCTTCCCCGTTGACTTTTGACTGGTCAGACGGTCGTAAAAAGGGGAATCACACGAACACACACACACACACCCCGGGATGCCGCGACCGTCATAAATAGGAACCAGGTGACAAGCCTCTGAATGTAAATCACGTGACCACGGGGCTGCTGCAAACGGTCGTTAAGTGTGGAAAAAAATGGTCGTCGGTCACTTTTTCGGTGCCGTTGTAGCTTTGAACGGTTGCCGGACGAACGGTTGTAAGTTTGAGGACTACTTGTAACGATGGAATAACAGAGCTGGAAGGGACCTTGGAGGTCATCTAGCCCACCCCCCTGCTCAGGCAGGAGCCCCTCTACCATTTCAGACAAATGGCCGTCCAGTCTCTTCTTGAAAACCTCCAGTGGTTAATGTCAGGAAGTTTCCCCTCAATTCCATGTTGCTTCTCTCTTTGGTCAGTTTCCAACCATTGTTTCCCATCCTTCCCTTTGGTGCTTTGGAGAATAACGTGGCCCCCTCCTCTTCTTTGTGGCAGCCCCCCAAATACCAGAACGCTGCTATCGTGTCTCCCCTATTTCTTCTTTTCTCTAGACTAGCCAAACCCAAGTCCCGCAGCCGTTCTTCGTATGTTTTAGTCTCCAGGCCTTGGATCCTCTTCGTTGCCCTTCTCTGCACGTCTTCCAAACTCTCAACGTCTTTTTTGTGATGTGGTGACCAAAACTGGCTCCAGTATTCCAGGTGTGGCCTTACTAGGGCTTTATGAAGCGCTACTAATACTTTGTGTGATCTTGATTCTCTGCCTCTTTTTATGCAACCCAGGATTGTGTTGGCTGTTTTGGCTGGCTCAGGGTCAAGCGATCGTCCACTGGGACTCCGAGGTCCCTCTCACCGTTGCTGTTAGTATTTATCGAATTTATTGGCTGCCCATCTTACTACAGGGTAACCCTGGGCGGCTATGATTAAGGCAGGACAAGAAGCAACGGATGGAAACTAATCCAGGAGAGGAGCAACCTAGAACTAAGGAGAAACTTCCTGACAGTTAGAACAATTCCAGAAGCTGTGAATGCTCCAACACTGGAAGTTTTTAAGGACAGCCATTTGTCTGAAATGGTATAGGGTTTCCTGCCTGAGCAGGGGGTTGGACTAGATGACCTCTGAGGTCCCTTCCAACTGTCTTTCTTTCTTTCTTTCTTTCTTTCTTTCTTTCTTTCTTTCTTTCTTTCTTTCTTTCTTTTCTTTCTTTCTTTCTTTCTCTCTCTTCCTTTCTTCCTTCCTTCCTTCCTTCCTCCTTTCCTTCCTTCCCTCTCTTCCTTCTCCAACACTGGAAGTTTTTAAGAAGAGACTGGACAGCCATTTGTCTGAAATGGTAGAGGGTTTCCTGCCTGAGCAGGGGGTTGGACTAGATGACCTCCAAGGTCCCTTCCAACTTTATCATCATAATCATCACCATCACCATAATCATCATTATCATTATTATTATTCATTGCACAGTCAGCCAGATGTTCAGACTGGATTTGGCATTATCATTATTATATTTTTATTCATAAAACATGAAACTCTATTATTATTATTATTATTATTATTATTATTATTATTATTATTATTATTATTTACATATACACATGTGCCTAAATGTTGATCACGGGACCTTGCGGATGCTGCAACAGTTGTAAACGTGAGGTTGGTTGTAAGTCAGGTTTTTTCACCACTGTTGTAGCTTCACTCACTAAATGAGTAGTTGTAAGTCACAGACTACCAGTATCTCTACTCAACCCACCAGAATGGGGAGGCAGGGGGGAGTTAGGGGTCCCCTCTCTTAAGGGCGTCCCAGAAGGGGGCCTTCTCCGTGGTGGCTCCCTACCAGTAGAACGCCACCCCTGCAAGAGATAAGATTGGCTCCCACCTAGGCAATCTTTCGCAAGGCCCCGAAGACACGGGCCTGGGGACCCCAGAGGGACATGGAGCCCACAAAAGGGCCAGCTCGATTGTTGTCACCCAGAGGAGGGTGTGTCCCTATGTGAGACACTCGCTGTGAGTGTGTTGGGCGGCCACATCATAAATTTCCTTAACGAATAATAAATACTGAGTCACAATTACCGTTGTCTTTACATCCAACAACAAAGCCAATGGCTGTCAATTAGCACGCCGAGAACTTTTTCACTGACGTGATTATGTAGTAACTCAAGAGAGATGTCCATCATCCCCAACCTGTGCATCTGGGTTTTGTTGTTTTTTTTCCTTAGCCTAGGTGTAAATTCCCCCCCCCCCGGTTTTGGTGAGATCTCATTCTTTCAGCCGCTTCGCTCACTCGATCCAAACGATTTTTGAATGTTCGTTCCCGCTGCATAGGCTTTCTCAAGCTTAGTAGCTTTAAGATGCGTGGACTTCAACTCCCAGAATTCCCCAGCCAGCACATCGGATTTCCATTTAACTGTCGGGGCACCCAGCCCACGTTCAACTTGATATTAACTGAGCTTGAAGACAATCTTTGTGGGGTTGAACTGTGGGGTCCTTGATGCTCTCTGAGTTGGGTGGTTTCCTTGCAGACGTTTCATGACCCAACTAGGGAACGTCATCAGAGATAGAAGGGAGGAGAGGAAGGAAGGAAGGACTGTGGGGTCCTTGGTGCTCTCTGAGCTGGGTGGTTTCCTTGCAGATGTTTCGTGACCCAACTAGGGAACACCATCAGTGCTGGAAGGGAGTAGGGTCTCTGGAGAGGAGGAGGAGGAAAAAGGATTGTGGGGTCCTTGGTGCTCTCTGAGCTTGGAGGTTTCCTTGCAGACGTTTCATGACCCAACTAGGGAACCTCATCAGTGCTAGAAGACAGTGGGGGGAGGAGGAGGAAGAGGAAGAAGAGGAGGAGGAGGAGGAGGGAGGGAGGAAGAGGAGAAGAAGAAGTGGAGGAGGAGGAGGACGACTGTGGGGTCCTTGGGGGTCTCTGAGCTGGGTGGTTTCCTTGAAGACGTCTCGTGACCCAACTAGGGAACATTATCTGTGCTAGGAGGGAGTGGGGTTTGTGGAGAGGAGGAGGAGGAGGATGACGACTGTGGGATTCTTGGTGCTGAGAACCCACAATTTAGCTTGTCATGGGTTAATTTTTCACTTTGCTGACCTGACGGTATGTTATGTCTACTGCATTCCCAGCCTCTACTAAGAAAGTTACCCAATGAAGAAAAGAAAAAAAAAAGAGTTCCAGGCAATTATGGACATTTTGTTCTTGACGTATCCAAGTTGGCTTCTGGGTTGACGGAACAATTACAATACAATCCTCTCTAGAGCAGGGCGACTTTTTTTTTTTGTCCAAAACAAGTTTCATTTATTACATACAAAAAAAAAGGTCATTTCCAAGTAATACAATTTTTTTAAAAAATACACAAAACGCGCACGCAAGCACCCGAAGGGATCTGTGCTTTAAATAAGGCTGGGTTTCAATCCAAAGATCCCTCCTTTCCTATTCAAATTTGCATTCATCCCTTCCTCCAACCTCCCCCCCCCCACAAAAAAAGTTAAAATCTATCCAAGCAAGCAAATGTAAGTCAAGGTAATCTTTCCCCCCACACACCCCCGCCCCAAAATATGATTTTGCAATAAAAGCCGGGGACATTTTACTGGGAGGAATTAAAAGGACAGGGGTCAAACTGATTGGTATTTTTCAGGGATAGACTTGAATCAAGTGGTCCTCGCTTAACCCGAGGCTTCCCCAGTGAATGTACATATTTACACAACCCAAAGAACTTTTGAAGGCTCCAAGCAGGCCGCCAAGAATTAGTTATAGGGGTTATCGGCTGGGCTGCCCCACGGAGAAGGGGGAGACCCCCTTTGCCTTGGTGAAGTGGGAGGGGTCAAAGTTCACTCCCCCCCCCATGCCTAGTCTTGCAAACATCTGCCAGACAGCAGATTCCAAATGCCAATTCCTCGGGGTGGGGGGGGGGTTTGGGGTGGTGGTGGAGGAAAACCCCCACTGGTAGTTGGGGGCTTTCTTTAGGATTAACCCAACCCTAGGTAAGGGCACCCAGAGGGCGGTGTGTGTGTGTGTGTGTGTGTGTCTTCTCCAGTCGGGCCAGTTTATTAAAGGGGAAGAGGTGGGTTCTACCCGGAAAAAATGAAAATCTTACTAGAGCTTCCTCGATCTCCTTACCTCCAGATCCACCTGACTCCGAACCCTATAATCCCCCGCCGGGAGGGTCAAAGGATTACTGGAGTCTGCCCCTCTCTGACCTTTCCTAGGGGGCAGGCCCAGGAGAAAGGCACACAGGGATGACAACAAGGCCCATTTCCCCCCCCCCCCCCGTTTCGGGGCCGACGCCCCGTTCAAATATTAAAATATCTCTCATTAAAATAAGGATTGCTATTTTTTTTTTAAAAAAATAAAATAAAATAAAAACACAACCGTTTCAACTCAATTGCGGAGGAGGAATAATAAAACAAAAAAAAAACCTCCGAGGGCGTTTTAAAAAGTCCGTGATGCCCAGGTTGGGCGGCAAAATCCGGGCTGTTCCAGGCTCTTGGCAGCTGGCCGGGCATCTAGACGTATTCTCGGCTACTGGGGGGTACGGAGATGGGCTTCCCTGCGGGATACTGGCGGTTCTTGTACCCGGGGTCTGCTCCCGGACACGAGCAGGCGAGCATGCCGCCCCCCAGCAGCGACAAGGCGGACCCTGCCCATCCGAGGAAGATGGAAGGGCCAATTTCGTACCTGGGGGCGCAGAAAGAGACTCATTGTGAGATGGTAGAAAAGGCGTGGGTGGGTGTTTGGTGAGGTTCCCCCCCCCACCCTTAGACCCCCCTCCCCACTTCCCTGCCTCTGCAGCAGGGGGTGGGGGAGAAAGGATTTGCTGGGTGTGTGAATTCTAGATGTAAAAGATTCTTCTGCCCGGTGCAGTTACCGGATGCTCTCCGGACACCACCTTGTTCTGACGTTTCCCCCCCCTCCCCAGTTTTTTCTTCCCGCCTCGGAAGCAGCAACGGGGCAGCGGGGAAAATGCCAGAGGAGGGGGGGGTGCAGAGGTGGTCCTCAAAAGGGACGCGCTCCAAAGGGGCGAGGCCAGGGGGAAAGGGCCAGGGGAAGAAGTCAACCTCGCTTTGCGTCGGGAAGTTTTTGCCAGCGAGATGCACCACATTTGGGGGTGCCGAAGACAGACCCCTTTGCTCTGGAATGGGGGAGTGCGGGGTGTGTGTGTCTGGCCGCCCCCTTTCCTCTGGACAACGTACCTTCTATTCAAGGGGGACAGGGGGTTGTAAAAATCTTGGACAATCTTGTTTGCACTCCAGGAACAGGCGACCATGGAAGCCAAACCTAAGTGGGGAAAACAAGGAGGGCATAAAAAAAAAACAACCTGGTATTTTGGTTGGATGGTTTTCTTCCCAGAGGAGATGCAAGGCTAGGAAGCGCGGCAGATCCGTTTTATATTTTGGGTGGTTTGCCATTGGGGGACCCGCAGGGCCAGCTTTGGGGCTCGCAACATATTCCGTCGCTAAGCGAGACCGTCTTTAACCGAGCGTTGTCCCCTTTTACGACCTCGCTGGCCGCTGTTGTTCGGTGAATCCTTGCAGTTGTTGAAGAGATTAAACTCGGTTGTGAAGCAAATTCGGCTTGCCCCCTTGACTTTTGCTCGTCAGAAGGTCGCAAAAAGGGATTTTTTTATTTTTTATTTTAATTCCATTTATATCCCACCCTTCTCCGAAGACTCAGGGCGGCTTACAAGCTTAGCAGTAGCCTTCATTCTATGTATATGCCTGCTTATTAGGGCTTTCACACACACACCCCAAGCGGCATTATTACAAAGTCAGCTTATTGCCCCCAACAATCTGGGTCCTCATTTTACCTACCTGGGAAGGATGGAAGGCTGAGTCAACCTTGAGCCTGGTGGGACTCGAACCTGCACTAATGGCAGGCAGCTGCTGTTACTTAAGGAGGCATTAGCCCACTGCTCCACCCAGGCTCTTGGTCAAGGATCACCTGACCCCCCCCTCCTCCAGGACACTGTGACCATCGTAAGTACGAGTCAGTTGCAAAGCATCTGAATTTTGATCACGGGAAGGCTGCGACGGTCTTAGGTATGTGTGGGAAATGGTCCTAAGTCCCTTTTTTCAGTGTGGATTGTAACTTTTGAGCTGTCACTAAATGAATTGTCGTAGGTCAAGAATTACCTACAGGTAGATTTGACCCGCTAAACCACGTCAGAATGATTCCTTGTTACGCTTATCTGGCTGGGCAAATCCAGCATTTTGAGGTCGGGAACACTTCAGCGCAAACTCAGAAAATGGGTTAATGGAGGGAGAGGGTACATCCGGCCGTGTGAATGCAGCCGGTAGGCAATAAACCATGGTTAGCAATTTGCTCTATTCTATTCTGCATTCTATTCTGTTCTGTTCTCTATTCTGTTCTCTATTTTCTATTCTATTTTCTATTTTATTATTCTGTTCTATTCTATTCTATTCTCTATTCTATTCTATTTCTATTCTATTTCATTTCTGTTCTATTCTGTTCCCTATTTTCTATTCTATTCTATATTTTATTATTCTGTTCTATTCTATTCTATATTCTGTTCTATTCTATTCCTTATTTCTATTCTATTCTATTCTACTATTCTGTTCTGTTCCCTATTTTCTATTCTATATTCTATATTCTATTCTATTCTATTTCTATTCTATTCTTATTCTATTCTATTAATATTTCTATTCTATTCTATTCTGTTCTGTTCTGTTCTCTATTCTATTCTATTCCTTATTTCTATTCTATTCTATTCTATTCTATTCTATTCTATTCTATTCTATTCTATTTATTCTATTCTATTCTATTTCTATTCTACTATTCTGTTCTGTTCTCTATTTACTATTCTATTCTATATTCTATATTCTATATTCTATATTCTATATTCTATTCTATTCTATTTCTATTCTATTCTATTCTTATTCTATTCTATTCTATTCTATTCTATTCTATTTATTCTTCTATTCTATTGCTATTCTACTATTCTGTTCTGTTCTCTATTTACTATTCTATTCTATATTCTATATTCTATATTCTATATTCTATATTCTATTCTATTCTATTTCTATTCTATTCTTATTCTATTCTATTAATATTTCTATTCTATTCTAATTATTCTATTGTATCTATTCTCTTTCTATTCTTCTATTCTATTCTGTTCTGTTCTGTTCTCTATTCTGTTCTGTTCTCTATTCTGTTCTGTTTTCTATTCTATTCTATTCTTTCCATTTCCATTCTATATTTTCTATTCTATTCTATTCTATTCTATTCCTATTCCTATTCCTATTCCTATTCCTATTCCATTTCCTATTCTATTCTATTCTATTCTATTCTATTCTATTCTATTCTATTCTATTCTATTCTATTCTATTCTATTCTATTCTATTCTATTCTATGCCATTTTTATTTTTTATCCTATCCTATCCCTAATTCCATTCCATTCCAAATGGTCGGGAAGGAGGGCGGGATGGAACTGACCGGTCACCAGCAAGACGATGCCGCCGGTCATGGCGATGCGGGCCTTGGTGGTCTTGTTGCCCTCCCCGCAGCGGGTGCACTTCATGCCCATGGTGGCGATGCCGATGCCGATCACGCCCAGGACGATGGAGATGACCATCAACGCCCGGGTGGCTTGTAGGGAAGCTGCACGGAGGAGAAGCGGAAGGTCAGAGGGGAAACGGATTCGGGGAGGGGTGTAGAAATGTAATAAGTCACGATAAGATCAGCTGAGGTGATAGGGAGGACGATGAACCAGCGGAACAGCTGGCCACCAGAAATCGTGGGCGCTCCATCCCTGGAGGTTTTTAAGAAGAGACCGGACAGCCACCTGTCAGAAATGGCACGGGGTCTCCTGCTTGAGCGTGGGGGGGGTTGGACTAGATGACCTCCAAGGTCCCTTCCACCTCTATTCTGATTAATTTAAAGGGTTGAGGACAATGCAGCTGGGAGGGTTGATGGCCAGAAAAGGGGGCGCTGGCACTGCTTTCTGGATTACCCAAGCACCCCCTTTTTTGTAAGCTGGTCTGTCCTGACAGCCATGTCCCCCACCCCAGGACTTCCCACGCTGATGGAGAATGGTATACTATAGGGTTTCCTGCCTGAGCAGGGGGTTGGATTAGATGACCTCCAAGGTCCCTTCCAACTCTATGATGATGATGAAATGGTATAGGGTTTCCTGCCTGAGCAGGGAATTGGACTAGATGACCTCCAAGGTCCCTTCCAACTCTATTATTATTATTATTATTATTATTATTATTATTATTATTATTATTATTATTATTATTATTATTATTATTATTATATGGTATAGGGTTTCCTGCCTGAGCAGGGGGTTGGACTAGATGACCTTCAAGGTCCCTTCCAACTCTATGATGATGGTGATGATGAAATGGTATAGGGTTTCCTGCCTGAGCAGGGAATTGGACTAGATGACCTCCAAGGTCCCTTGCAACACATTATTATTATTATTATTATTATTATTATTATTATTATTATTATTATTATTATTATTATTATTATTATTCCAATATTCACCCCTGCACCCCAATACACACCCCAGCCCCCAAGACCCCTCCTTGCATCCAATACCTACCCCAGTACTCCAGGATCCACCCCAGCGCCCCCATACCCATCCCTGGCGCTCCAGGACCCACCCCGATATCTACCAGCACCCCAATAACGGCTGCCAGTCCCCCCCCCTTCTGCACTAAACTCTTCTCCCGAAAGAAGCAGGATCACGATGCCTGCCAGCTGCCCGTCGGAGATCATGCCACCCCGTCGGGGCACAGATCGGAGGGCAGAGGTTTGGTGGGACCACCACCACCACCCCGTCCCCCAGCACAGCAAAGTCGAGGAAGGCAGCGTTTGCTTAGGGGGGGGGGACACTTTGCAAGCTTTCTGGGCAAACAGAAGGCTTCCGGGCACGCAGGCTGGGGTGTGAAAATGGGCCCGGAAATGCGCCATTTTAGGGAAGGAAGCCGTGTGTGTGTTTGTGTGTGTGTGTGTGTGTGTGTGTGTGCCCAGGAGCAACAGCCACGGGGGGGGGGGGGCATTGTCCACGCTGAGAGTTGGCGAATAAATCCAAATAAATAAATGGAAAAGGGTTTTCCCCCTCTTTTGACGGAAGGAAGGAAGGAAGGAAGGGAGGGAGGGAGGGAGGGAGGGAGGGAGGAAGAAAGAAAGCAAGGAAAAGAGATGGAGGAATGGAGGAGATGGGAATGGGAGGGCGGGCGCTAGGAAGGGAGGAAGGAAGAAGGGAAAGAAGGAGGGAGGGAGGAAGGAAAGAAGGGAGGAAGAATAGAAGGGAGGGAGGGAGGGAGGAAAGGGAGAAGGAGAGAAGGAGGAAGAATGGAAAGGAGGAAGGAAAGAAGAAGGGAGAAGGGAAGGAGGGAAGGAGAAAAAAGAGGAGAGAGAGAGAGAGAAAGAAACGAAGGAAAGAAAAGGAAAGGAAAGAAGATAGAATAGGAGAGAGAGAAAGGAAAGAGAAAAAGGAAAAGAAATGTAAAGAAAGAAGGAAAAAGAAAGAGAAAAAAGAGGAAAGAGAGAAAGAAATGAAGGAAAGGGAAAAAAAGAGGAAGAGAGAGAGAGAGAGAAATGAAGGAAAGAAAGGAAAGAGGAAAGAAATAGAAAGAAAGAAAGAAATGAAGAAAAAGGGAGGAATGGGAGTTGGAAGGCAAGACCAGGACGTAAGGGCCCCCCCCTGGGGACATCCCTGAGCCCCAACCTGGGAGGGGGGCTCCATTTGGGAGACCCCCCCTGCCCTTTCGGAGGGGACGGAGGCGGCCACGTGAGGGCCAGGCGGGTGGAGGGCACCCTGGGGGCCGAGTGAAGCAGCCTGCGGTGACGACAGCCCGGGCGGGCGGGCCAGCCTCACTGGTGCTCCGGGGTGGGTGGGTGGGGGTGGGGTTGTGAGTCATGGCAGCCCAGCCCACCCTGAGGGCACCTGGCCGGCTCTGCAAATTCTCTTTTTCCATTTCCCCCCCCCTTCCAGTCTCCACTTATCGATTAGGCTTTTCTATCCTCCTTTGCGAGCTCCGGCTAATTCGCCTCCCTCCAGAAAAAACAACCCTGGCAGGTAGGAGAGCTGATAAATTACAGCAAGAAGGTTGGGCGGCTGCGGTAATCCCAGCCAAGGAGGGGGCGTTTGTTTTACCTCCCCTCCCCTCCCGGAGCTCAATGCGGCCGACCCAGGGCTGCCTCCTCCCTTCCCCCCCCTCCCCCGATCCAACAACAATCCTGCAAGGTAGACTGGGCTGGGCGAGGAATAGGCGCAAAGTCCCCTGGAGAGGCCTGGTGCCTGAGTGGGGATTCTTGAACCCAAGTCCAGCCCCAGAACCACTATACCAGCTATCTTTTTTCCTTTTTCTTTCGTTCCTTCATTTCTTTCTCTTTCTTTTCTCTTTCTTTTCCTACTTTTTCTTTCTTCTTTCCTTCATTTCTTTCTCTCTCTTCTTTTCTTTCTTTCTTTTCCTACTTTTTCTTTCTTCTTTCCTTCATTTCTCTCTCTCTCTCTCTCCTTTTTTCTTTCTTCCTTTTTCCTTCTTTCTTTACATTTCTTTTCCTCTTTTCCTCTTTCTCTCTTTTTTTCCTTCCTTCCTCTTTTCCTTCCTTTTTCTCCTTCGTCTTTCCTTCTTTCTTCCTCCATCTTTTCCCTTCCTTCCACCTTTCCTTATATTTCACTTTCTTTTCCTTCTTTTTCACTTCCTTTTCTTTCTTTCTCTTTTTCCCTTCCCTCCCTCCCTGATGCTTGTTCGTGGACTTCTTTGATCCTTTCCTAGTTCTTCTGGCAATATTTAATTTAATTTAATTTAATAATTTAATTTGTATTTACAGGATCAGTTTAGGGCATTTTTAGATGCTTTGAGGGGCCAACACCAAGAGGGTCCTAAGGCGAGCGGAAAAAATAGGGAGGGTCTTGCCAGGGTCTTGCCAAACTGTTTTTATTGCCATATTCACTCATCTTGACCTCACAAATAGCTCTTGACATACGACCACAACTGAGCTTAGACATTTCAACAGCAAGACAGCTGTGAAGTGAGTTTCGCCCCATTTTACCACCTCGCTTGCCACCGCCGTTAAGTGAGTCACTGCCGCTGTTCAGCGAGTCACACGGTCGTTAAGTGAACCCAGCTTCCCCCGTCGACTTGGCTTGTCAGACGGTCGCAAGACCTCCTCCGCCCCCGGGATGCTGCGACCGTCATAAATATGAGTTGGTTGTGCTGAGCGTCTGGATTTTAATTTTATTTATTTATTTTAATTTTATTAAATTTATATACCGCGCTTTCCCGAAGGACTTTGATTGCGTAAGTGTGAAAAATGGCCCTAAGTCGCTTTCCCCCCCCCCTCCGGTTTCATTGCGACTTCAGTCGCTAAATATAGGGTTTCCTGCCTGAGCAGGGGGTTGGACTAGATGACCTCCAAGGTCCCTTCCAACTTCTTCTTCTTCTTCTTCTTCTTCTTCTTCTTCTTCTTCTTATTATTATTATTATTATTATTATTATTATTATTATTTGTGGTTTACTATTTTAATTGCAATAAAATCTAAAAACCTAAAGTAATTAAAAGAATACCAAACGGAGAGGTACAAGGGGACCAAAGTAGTACACTAGTACTCATGTCAGAATAGTTTACCATTTACTTTTACTTTGCTTTTTACTTTTATTAAATTTGTATACCGCCCTTCTCCTGAAGGACTCAGGGCGGTGAACAGGGCATATATAAATAACAAATACAAAAATTAAAAAGGAATTAAACCAGTGCCCAGTTAAAAAATACAATAACAATAAAAAAACCATTAAAAACCCTAACGTTCCCCGTCAGGCCAGGCCAGCTTGTTCAAATAAGTGGGTCTTTAACCCGCGCCGGAAGGAGCGGAGGTCCGATGCCATCCGGAGCTCCACCGGCAGTTGATTCCACAAAGCCGGGGCGCCCACAGAGAAGGCCCTCCCCCTGGGGGCCACCAGTTGGCATTCCCTGACCGGAGGCACCCTGAGGAGGCCCCCTCTGTGGGAACGCACAGGGCGGAGGGGAGTTGACGCCGGCAGCAGGTGGTCCCTGAGGTAACCCAGACCCATGCCATGTAAGGACTTGAAGATCATAACCAAAACCTTGAACCTCACCCGAAAGACAACTGGTAACCAATGCAGCTCGCGGAGCAAAGGTGTAACATGGGAGTACCGGGAAACTCCCAAGACAACTCTCGCGGCCGCATTCTGTACCAGTTGGAGCCTCCGGGTGGTCTTCAAGGGAAGCCCCATGTAAAGAGCATTGCAGTATTTAGAATATTTTAAATGACATGGAGGAGGCAAAGTACCTTTGCATGTGCAGGAAATAATAAACTATCACCAATTAAGTTACACCAGAAAGTAGGAAAAACAGCCCGGTACAGAAAAGCAAACGGAAGGGCTGAGTCAGCGGCTTTGAGTTGGGCGGCTCTGGAAATTGAAAAAGTAAAGTAAATTGAGGCAACGTCAAAAGTAAACTGCAAAAGGTAAACTCTAAAGTAAAAAAATTAGAGTGAAAAAGTTCAGGCAGGCCTCGCCTTGCAACAGCTCATTCAGTTTACGACGGCCGCATGTAGCCCGACCCCCTTTTTTTGCGACCTTCTGGCACGCCAAAGTCCAGGGGGAGGCCGGATTCACTTAACGGCCGTGTGACTCACTTAACAGCGGCGGCCAGAAAGGTTGTAAAAACGGGGCCCGACTCGCTTAGCAAACGGCGCGCTTAGCAGTGGAAATTTGGGGGCTGATTTTTGCGGTCGTAAGGCGAGGACCGCCTGAAAAGTATAAAGCAAAAGTAAAATAATAATAATAAGAAGAAGAATTTTATTTGTATACCGCCCTTCTCCCGAAGGACTCAGGGCGGTGAACAGGGCAATACATGTTAAAAGACAAGAATACAAAAATTAAAAGAGATTAAACAAGATGCCCCAAAACTATAACAATAAGTTAAAATACATAAAATGAAAATAAAACAAAAGAAATGGTTGCTTGGGGAAAAATTGCACGGGTAAAAAGCCTTCCTTTTGTCCGCCTCTTTCCGTATTTGACTCCGCAAAGCCAAAATAAATAAGTTAATTCCAAAGCAAAGAAAGACTTGTACTCTTTCTTAAGGACAATCTGATCCTTCCCTTGACAAAGTAAATTAAATTCCTTTGCACAGACGCGGCCTTCAGGAGGTGTAAAACTTTTTTTTTTAAAGAAAACATTTGCTTGAGCAGGGGGTCAGACTAGAAGACCTCCAAGGTTCCCTTCCAACTCTTGTTATTCTGTAATTCTTCTTTCCAACCACGGCCACAAACCCTTCCGCTTTGTTCTGCCTCCCATCCTCCTCGGCACCATTTTGCATCCCTTCCGGAAGAACCGGGATTAATCTTGAGTTTCTCCACACGCCACAATCTTGGTTTGGTCGCCCACTTAGCCGCAAATAGGCCACGATGGATGGGTTGACCCATCCTTGTTTCCTAAAAAAACTGGGGAGCCTCCCCAGCGCGCTGCAGTGAGTCACCAGCCTGGCATCCCTCAGTCTAATGGAGATCTCACTCACTCACACACACACACACACACACACACAAACACACAGAGACAAATGCCAAAATGGCGAAGGTGTCATTTCGTTTCACCTTTGTTCTCTCCTGCAACGGATCCAGGTGGCAAAGTCTAGGCAGCCGTTGGTACACAAGACAACTATAAAGCCGCACCTTGTCTTAACAACCTCATGGAAGGCAGGAAGGAGCCATGAAAAATCCAGTGTGTGTGTGTGTGTTGCCTCCTCCCCACTTCCCAGGAAGCTTTTTTAAATTTCTCTGTCCAATGCACAAGAATCTATCCGTGGGAACAGATAAAGGACAGAAAACGTCCAGGATTCGAACGCACGGCCGCAAATGCGGCAGGTGTGAGGTGCAAGAAAGGGGCGGGGGGGGGGACACAAAGCAGGCCCCACCCAGCCACACTCAAACCTTGAGGGGAAGCCCCTCCGTGGGTTGTGGCCTAATTGCAGGTCAGAGAAGAAAACGGGAACCCAACATCCTCAAATTAATTCATCAACGGTTCAAGTTGAAATTAAACAGGAGCACCTGGATTTTATTTTATTTTTAATCCCTGGATTTAATCCCTTCCTCGTGATCTCAGCCATAGTAACGAGGGGGGGGGGCAGTTCCCAGCTTGTAGCACAAAGCCTGCCCCCCCAATGAGAGTTGAAGCCCCTCCCGCCGATAGGTTTTAGGATATTGTAAACTATAGACTCCAGAAGATGGTAGAGGACAGGAAGGCCTGGAGGAACGTTGTCCATAGGGTCGTGATGGGTTGGACACGACTTTGCAGCTGACAACAACAAAACTATAAGGAGGGACGCGGTGGCTCAGTGGGTTAGGACGCTGAGCTTGTCGATCAGAAGGTCGGCAGTTTGGCGGGTCAAATCCCGAGCGCTGCGTAACAGAGTGAGCGCCTGTTACTCGTCCCAGCTTCTGCCCACCTAGCAGTTCGAAAGCACGTAAAAAATGCAAGTAGAAAAACAGGGACCGCTCCGGTGGGAAGGGAACAGCGCTCCGTGCGCCTTTGGCGTCTAGTCATGCCGGCCACATGACCACGGAGACGTCCTCGGACAAGCGCTGGCTCTTCGGCTTTGAGACGGAGATGAGCACCGGCCCCTAGAGTCGGAAACGACTAGCACGCATGTGCGGGGGAGCCTTTACCTTTACCTTTAAACTATAATGATAAAGGGTTTGTGTGTCATAAACATAGCTACGTATCTAAGACTAAAGTCTTACCTTATTTTTTGGGGGGGAGGGGTATAAGGACATCTGTTGATCATCTCTCTCCTGCTTGGGGAGGGGCTGGACTGGAGGACCCCTGGGCTCCCTTCCAACTCTATTCTTGTGTTCTGTTGTTCTTTCTGTGGTCCCGTGCTTTCATCCCACCAAGCGCAAAGAAACTCCAGCATGGTATAGGATCTCCTGCCATGGGGGTGGGTAGGTTGGACTAGAAGACCTCCAAGGGTCTCTTCCAACTCATCTATCTATCTATCTATCTATCTATCTATCTATCTATCTATCTATCATTCATCATCTCTCTCTTTCATATCCATTCACCGTATCAATCCATCCTACCTGTCTATCTGCCTGCCTGCCTATCTCTGTCTACCTATCCATCCATCCATCCTTTTTCCACCCTGGAAAATTTTATGTACAATATCTATATATGTATCTACCTATCATCTATGTCTGTCTGTCATCTATCCATCCATCCATCTTCCATATATATATATCATCTCTCTCTCTCTCTCCAT
The DNA here is from genome assembly GCF_964194415.1 of Vipera berus. Taxonomy (NCBI): domain Eukaryota; kingdom Metazoa; phylum Chordata; class Lepidosauria; order Squamata; family Viperidae; genus Vipera; species Vipera berus. The sequence goes on along the minus strand of NC_138205.1, from coordinate 1,616,226 downwards.
CCATCTTCCACCCATTTGGTGGGTGCAGTGGAGCCTTGGTGGAGCAGTGGGCTAATGCCTCCTTAAGTAACACCAGCTGCCTGCAATTAGTGCAGGTTCGAGTCCCACCAGGCTCAAAGTTGACTCAGCCTTCCATCCTTCCCAGGTAGGTAAAATGAGGACCCAGATTGTTGGGGGCAATTAAGCTGACTTTGTAATAATGCCGCTTGGGTGTGTGTGTGAAAGCCCTAATAAGCAGGCATATACATAGAATGAAGGCTACTGCTAAGCTTGTAAGCCGCCCTGAGTCTTCGGAGAAGGGCGGGATATAAATGGAATTCAAATAAAATAAATAAAATTTATGTATCTATATATGTATTTACCTATCATCTATCTATGTGTATGTCTCTCTGTGTGTGTCTATCCATCCATCCATCCATCTTCCACCTATTTTATGTATATATGTTGTTGTTTTTATATATTATCCCGGTGTTCAACTGTTTTTCTCAACATATATGTATCTACCTATCAACTATCATCTATCAATCATTTGTCTATCATCTATCAACATCATCTCTTATCTTCCTATCATCTACCCATCTATCTATCTATCCATCCAATCCACCTATTATCCATCTATTTATCTACCCTCTTTGTTTTTTAATCTGTTCCCTATCACCTGTCTATTTTTAAAAGCACCTGTATTTTAAAATCCTGTATGTAGCAATTCCTGGCAATAATCCAGCAGAAAACCTGGCCTTGTGGGGAAGGGGGGAGGAAAAGGACCCCCCCCCAGTCGCAGGCTTTCACCCCTAGCCCAACCCAGCCCCCCCCCCCGCCCCAGCTAGTGCTTTTAAAACGAACTTTGCTAGTTTCATCCTTCCAAAGATGGCTCGACTTCCGGCTCGGTCCCACCCTTCCCTTGCCCCACGGGCCCTGGTGGCAAGGTGACATCACCCCTCCCCTGAGGCAGGTGTGCCAGTAATTGCATTTGGGCACAAGGTCATCACACACACACTCAGAGCCAAGCAACGGTTATCTGAACAAAGACAAGCAAGCGTGTCGTTTGTGTCGTTTCGATGAAACCGTTGGAGGAGCAGAAAATAAAAGGACAGCCTTGGTGCCTGGTGTGTGCTTGTGTTTGTGTGTTTGTGTGTGTGTAAAGGTCGAAGGAGGAAGTGTGTAGAACTAGGATTCCTGGATTTAAGGAGGGGTCCTCACTGCCTTTTCCGTGGACCCCCAATTCCTCCACTTTCTTCTTACATGCACTTCAAATGTTTGTTTAGTCCACATTTTCAGCTCCAAAAACCCTGATTTTTTCTTTTCTTTTCACCACCCTTTTGCAAAAAAAAAAAAACAACACAACGCAAAACACCATTTTTCTAACACACCCCTTTTCTGAAAAGGACGCCCGCTTTTGTGAGCTTGGGGAAGAGTCCCTGCCAGTGTAAACCAACATGTTACATCTCTGCGCCTAGTTCCCAAGCTCCCTCCTGGCCCACGAGTCCAGATTTCCAGCTGTGGACCACATCTGTGAAGTGGGCCCAGGATCTCCCCCCCCCCGTGCCCCCTCCCCAAACCCAGCGCTTCCCCAGTTCCCCACCCCTGCCCTGTCCCTGCCCCTAATCTGGCTGGCTGACCCCAAAGTTGCCTTTATCCCAGAAAGTAAACTTGGTTTGTTTTCTCAAGTAATGAAAGCGATAAGCTATCAAACGCACACTTCGGTTTTATAAACAGAGATGAGAAATTTCAGGATGGAGAAAAATCACTAGGTGCATTTAACCCAACGGGCGATGGGCATCCTGGCACCCAAGTGTGCCCAGGAACTACGTCCGTTTCTCCCCCACCTTACCACCCGAATTTTCACTTCCTCTCCTGCTCACCAGGAAGCCCCGGAGACTAAATTTTACACACCTTGTGAGTTCATCCCCTTCCCGACATGCATATCCAAACATTGCTCCATTCTGGAAACCGTCCAAACCCAAATTTCCTCATTCTGGGCCAGACATTGTCTCGCCAAGCAAACCAGAAAACTTGCTGAGGTCTCCCACTTTGCAAAACATCTTAAGAGGTTCTGCAAAATCGAAGCCCCGTTTCCAAGCAAGGGGGGGGGAGGTAGAAACGCCCCTAGGTGACGGCGGGAAAAGGGCCGTCAGTCAATTCGGCCCTTTTGAGTTTCCTGTCTTAATGTACTGTTAATTTACTTTTACTTCATTTACTGTTTTTACTTCCTTTTATCTTACATTATTTCATCTGGCTGTTTTTATTGGATGCGATTGTTTTCGATTCACTTTTTCGACTTTGGATTGGATTTGACTATTTTGATGGGATTTGATGGTTTTTAATTCAATTTTCTATTTTTATTAGATTTGACTATTTTGATTGGATTTGATTATTTTTAACTCATTCTTCCAGTTTTATTGGATTTGACTATTTTGGTTGGATTCGATTATTTTTAACTCCCTCTTCTGTTTTTTATTGGATTTGACTATTTTGACGGGATTTGATGGTTTTAAATTCACTTTTCTATTTTTATTAGATTGGACTATTTTGATTGGATTTGACTATTTTGATTGGATTTGATTATTTTTAACTCACTCTTTTAGTTTTATTGGATTTGACTATTTTGACGGGATTTGACTGTTTTTAATTCAATTTTCTATTTTTACTTTTTGACTATTTTGATTGGATTTTACTGTTTTTATTTGATTGGATTTGACTATTTTGGTTGGATTCGATTATTTTTAACTCCCTCTTCTGTTTTTTATTGGATTTGACTATTTTGATGGGATTTGATGGTTTTTAATTCAATTTTCTATTTTTATTAGATTTGACTATTTTGATGGGATTTGACTATTTTGATTGGATTTGATTATTTTTAACTCACTCTTTTAGTTTTATTGGATTTGACTATTTTGACGGGATTTGACTGTTTTTAATTCAATTTTCTATTTTTATTAATTTGACTATTTTGATTGGATTTTATTATTTTTATTTCATTTCATTAGTTTCATTTCATTTTATGGTTTGTCATAGAGTCAGCCAGGTGTTCAGACTAGATTTGGTATTTTTCTGTACCTATCAAGTCCTTCCAAGGACCTGGGAGAGGCAAGTGTGGATGTTTGATGGCTTTACAGATTTTATCTCACTTTATTCTTTTTATTTCTATTTTGTTTTTAATCTCATTTTATTGTTTTTACTTCTATTTTACTTTTATTTCACTTTATTCTTTTTTACCTCTATTTTGTTTTTCATTTTTTAAATTTGTTTTGTTTTTATTTCATTTTATTCTTTTTACTTCTATTTTACTTCTATTTTGCTTTATTCTTTTCACTTCCGTTTCACTTTTATTTCATTTTATTATATTTATTTCTATTTCCATTTTATTATTTTATTTTAACAGGCCAACAAAGCTACAGCACAAGCTGAGCAGGGGCAAAAAAATAAATAAAAATAATCTGATTTTGGAGTTGGCACCCAATTCCGTCCCACTGCATTCCATTCTCAGGTTAAAAACAACAAAAGTGCAAATAAAATCTTAAAATTCTTTGGCAAAGAAACACCCACATAAGAGGGGGAGCTGGACCGAGGAGAGAACTGTGCCGGGCAGACGGGATCCTCCCAATAGCACTTTACATGATGCCATATTCAGAAAAACCAAGCTTGTGAGGGAGTCTCCGTGCAGTGCCATTTGGGACCGGGAGTTGCTGAGGATGATGGTCTATTTTTCATTCAGGAGAAAAACCACCCAATCTTCCAATTTTGGGAGAAACGCTTCGAGCTCCTGTTGATATTTCCCAGACTTTGCGGAGTTATTTTACCAACTTTAATATCGCTCCCCAGCCTCTCCACAGCTATACATTTAAGAAGTACATCAATAAACAAAATCCAGCCCATTCAGAATCCCAGCAGCCGCGTTCGTTTTACACAGAGTATTCTCAATTTCGGCAACCTTTGGAGATTGCGGTAGCCCCGTGTGAAAACCTGGCCAGTTACTGGAATAAATTGGTTGTTGTTGTTGTTGTTTTAACACTTTGGGGCTACAAAGCAGCGTTTCTCAAAGTTGGCCATTTTAAGACGGGTGGACGTCAACTCCCAGAATTCCCCAGCCAGGCTGGGGAATTCTGGGAGTTGAAGTCCACCCGTGGTACAGTTGCCCAGGTTGAAAAACACTGCTCAAATAGGTCTAATTTGCTGCCTGAACTCAGCTTTAATTTGGCACAAGGGGGGAGGGGGGGGTCACCTGGATTTTTCAGCACCCTCACCTGTGATTTGCCCTCCCCCCACTCACACACACACCCCAGCCAGGTGTGTTACGCCGAGGGTCCCAGGCCTGGGAAAAGGGAGAGTCCAGCCCCACAACCTTTTCTGCAAGAGAACAAGCAAATTCTTCTCTTCCGTCCCCCTCCCTCCCTCCCTCCTTCCTTTCTGCCCCACCTCTTTCAAAGGTCTCTGGGGGGGGCGTGCAACGGATGAAAGCAGCTGCCTTTGAAGGTGTGGCTGGCTGGTCAGGAGGGGGGGGAGGGAGGGGAGAAGGCCCAAGAAACTGACCCAACCAGACCGGGCAGTTTTTGAGAAGAGAAGAAGAAAAAATAACGAGAGAGAGAGAGAGAGAGAGAGAGAGAGAGAGAGAGAGAGAGAGAGAGAGAATTAGAAAGAAAAAGAAAGAAAGAAAAAGAAAGAAAGAAAGAAAGAAAAAGAAAGAAAGAAAAAGAAAGAGAAAAAGAAAGAAAGAAAAAGAAAGAAAGAAAAAGAAAGAAAGAAAGAAAGAGAGAATTAGAGAAAGAAAGAAGGAAAGAAAGAAAGAAAAAGAAAGAAAGAAAGAAAGAAAGAAAAAGAAAGAAAGAAAGAAAGAAAGAAAATTAGAGAGAGAGAGAAAAAAAACCGAAAAAGTGGAGGGTCTTCCGGGAAAAAAAGAAAGAAAGAAAATTAGATAAAAGCAGAATAAACGGGGGAACAGGTGCTTGGAAAAGTTCCAAAGAAGGGGAGATGCTGGGGGCGAGGGCGCGCGGCGGGGGGAGCGACTGTTTGGGGAAGGAGGGGCCGGGTGTGGTTTTTTTTTTGTGTGTTTTGTGTGTGTGTGTGTGTGTGTGTTTTTTTTTTTTGCAAAGCTAATCTGTTTTAAACCAGGAATTAGTTGTTGTTTTTTTAAAAAAACCTTGGAAGTCCCACCGGAGCCCCGCCTAGCTGGAAAGACCTCCAATCTTAGTTTAAGGCATTTCCAAAGCCTCCGGGATTTTAAGCCAGCCGGGAGATAAGGGATCCTGTCGAAATATTGGGGTGGGGGGTGTGGGGGGTGTAGGGAGGTGGGGGTGGGAGACTAGAAACAGGGCGTCCAAGAGGGGAGGGGGCTCGTTTCCCGGGGCGCCGTCTCCTCCCGGTTCACACGACCCTCACAATCGGAGAAGGAGCTATCTTGGCCAAGGGGAAAAGAGGTGGAGACGCGGGTTTGGCTTAAAAGTTGCGTGTATCCTTTCTCGCCCACCCACCCACCCACCCTGGCCAAGAAAAGAAAGTGCCGTCCGCTGGAGGGGACGGGGGCCATTTTGAACGGGCGGCTGGAAAGCAGGAGAGCCAAAGTGCTCCGGGGCGCGCACAGAGCGCCCTCCATTCCCCCGTCCCCCAAAACCCGCAAAAAAGCCCCCCCGCTTCCTCCCCCAGAGCCTCCGCGATCCCTCCCGGACCCGATCCGAAGCCTCCTTCTTCCCCGCGTGTTTCCCCCCACACACCGGTGTAAAAAAACCAAGGGGGGGGGTTTCTTTCTGCCTCTCTCTCTCTCTCTCTCTCTCTCTCTCTCTCTTTCTCTCTTGCCCTGGCCACGCGTGTTTTCCCCCCCACCGGTGTATTTAAAAAAAGGAGAGGGTCCCTTCCGACCGCGCACCCCCCCCCTCGGGTCTCTCTTTCTCTCCCCCGGACACGCGTGTCGGGCAAAGGCGAAGGGAGAGGCGAAGGAGGCGCCCGCGGGCGAGCCTTTTTCCCCCGGCTCCCACGCGTGGGCCGCGGCCGGAAGGAGTCGGCGGGCGAAGGCGCGGCCGCCCCGGGCAGGTAGCCCGACAGGTGTGTGGCTCCCGTTTGCCCGCCCCCCCAACCCCAGCCCACGCGCGGGACCCCCCCCCGCCCCTCCCACTCACCGTCCAGGGCCAGCATGGAGTCGTAGACCTTGCACTGGAGCTGGCCGGTGCTCTGCCAGATGCAGTCCATCCAGAGGCCCATGTAGAAGGACTGGGCGGTGATGATGCTGCCGTCGGCGAAGGAGGAGACCCGCCACTGGGGCAGGACGGTGGCCGTCAGGTGGGCGATCAGGCCGAGCAGGGCCAGCACGAAGCCCAGCAGCTGCAAGCCGGAGTTGGCCATGGCGGGACCTGCTGCTACCGCCTCTACCTGCGCGCCAGGTGAGCGCACCTGGATTTATGCCCTGGGCGGCGGCCGAGGGAGGGAGGGAGGGGCCGGAGGGAGGGAGGGGGAGGGTCCGGAGCCAGGCCGCTTCC